>NW_028258459.1:2908465-3062348 GCF_053883595.1 Heterocephalus glaber | reverse complement strand
GTATATTTGGCCCATTTGTTAGTCATCAGTTGTCAGGACAAACACTAAAACCTACATCGGCATGGATGAAAGGATGGACTTTGTTGAGGAGAAAAATGTTTCTAAGAGCGGAATCAAGAAGAAAGAAGACATAAGTACTCCGTCATATTAACCCACAGAAATATGGGCCTATGTCAGTGATCTGTTGGCTGCACAGCATGGGCTACATTAAAATACAGCTCCTGTTGAGATGTCTTCTTCTATAGGTGCATGTGAGAAGGCGACCCCATCAGATGCTACACAAACAGATTCCCAGGCACATGGCAGTCTGTTTTAGGTGCCAGCTTTACACAGAAGCCAGAAGAACTTGCCATCCCTGCACAGTGTTGTTCATCTCCTTCCCCATTAAGCCCTAAACATGGATGCAGCCACATCGGCTAAGAGAAGGAGAAGTCTGAAGTCACAGGTAGTTTATTGTTCAGGACAACTCGAAAAGAGTCACTACAGCTACCTTAAATTCACTGTCTTCTCCCTTCTCTTCCCTTCTCTTCCTTCTTTCCTTCCTTCCTCCCTTCCTTCCTTCCTTTCTCCCTTCCCTCCCTCCCTCCCTCCTTTTTTTCCTTCCCTCCTTCCCTCCCTCCTTCCTTCTGTTCTCCCTTCTTTCCCTCTTTTTTCTTTCTTCCTTAAAACGAGACCATGATTTATATGCTATATATTCAAACAGTTAAGGACATATTGCATTTTGGGGAAGTTCAAGAGGGCCCTTGGTTTTGTGATTACACAATTATATTCCTTTAGCGTCTGCAGAAAGTACATTTTCTTCCTTGTAAATTTCTATGTGATTTAAAAAAGATTGCTTTTCATTGTTTTGTTAGTTTTTTGTCCTTTTTGAAGTGGTCTTTAAGAAGTTGCAGTGGATGCAGCTGCTACATAAATGATGGTGCATAATACAGTGGTACCAACATACACAGCCAATGGTCCATTTTCATTTAATGTTGAGTCAAATAAACAAGACTTTATTTTGCTGCACAGAGCACAGAATCCAGGGGGTCCAGGAGCCTATCGTGAGTTATAATTAAATTTTGTGTTGTTTTGAAGTCCCTATGAGAGTCACCAGCTGCTAATGGTAATGCCTAATCAAAAGGCGAATAAGGCAAGGAGATTCTTACCCGGATCTTTAAGAAAAACGAAGGTCTTTCTAATTCCTGCCCTCTTTTAACTAGACTGTGATTGGACAATTATCTGTTTCAAAAGGTCTCAGCATATTCCCAACAGTTCACCATAGACATAGAAAATCAAAAGCCAGATACCCAATCTGATATTATGGTTATTATTACTGATGCCGTTTTGAAACCGTGAATTAAATCTCATGGAAATTAAGTAACATTAACTCAACATTGCATACTAAGGAAGTAGCAGAGAAAAGACTTAAATCCTGACCTGCTGATCAAAATCCCATTAGTTTGACCAGTATATTTTCCCAGATATTCTTTTATGGTTATTATGAATTAAAGTGAGAAATCTTCAAATGTTTTCTGTATAAACACAGAATATCTATTTAGATTAAGATGAGATAAAGAAAAATATGAATGTTGTGTATCTCCCTTTGTGTACATTTCCATGAACTTTCCCAACTGATTTGCAATGTGGAGCCATATTTCTATTTTTCTGAACTTCTGCAATATGTAAAACACAGGGAAAACCCTTTTATTGCAATGATATATTTAGAACTGCAGTGAACAAAATATACCATATGTGTATTAGCTTTTCCAAATACTGGAACATGATACTTAACATTAACAACTTAAAGGAGGAAATGGTTTCTTTTAGCTCATAGTTACAGGGGCTTTAGTCCAAAATCAGACAGTTCCGAGGTCGGAACCTCATGAAAGAGGATCTTGGCAGAACAAAACTGCTCGGTTCGTGTTGCCCAGGAAGCAGAGCACAGGGGAAGAGAGCTAGAGAATAAACGTAGCTCCCAAGATCTCCCCTCCACGACTCACCTAGCTACACCAAGAAGGGGGCTTCACTACTCCCTAGGGGATCTCAAGCCTGTCAAGTACACCAAGATTAGCTATCACAATATGACACCAATCCAGTAGTGAGCATTTAGGGTGTAAATAGACATGAAAAATTCCTTGCAGATGTCAGCACAAACCATTATTCACTAATAAAATTTTGGACTATGTGCTCCTTTGTAATTTGAACCTACTGTTTCTTTCTCCACCAAACTGGGCACACCCCAATTAAATATGGTGCCTTTGGAGCTCTCTGAAATTACCACCTCTGTTTGCCAGAAAGCTCTTTTCCATGCCATTATTCCTTCAGTATACTTTCTGTGAACTCAATTCTGCATTTAGTTATAAAGTACATACCTATGCTTTTCCTCTTGGAAATCCAGGATTCATGTCTTTGTTATCCTGAACCTTCCCCAGAGCATCTACTTTGACCCACAAACTCCTCTGACTCATTTATTTATTTATTTATCTATCTATTTATTTATTTATTTATTTATTTTTGATACTGGTGATCGAACTCAGGACCTTGCGCTTTCGAGGCAGGCACTGGAATCACTGAGCTAAATCCCAGGCCCCTCTGACACATTTATTTTTATAATGCCTACAACACCCAATACACGGGCAATAAGCAGGGCTATACAAATTATATACAACGTAAAGGTTCTTGAGATTTTTGTCCTTTGGGTTTAACTGTATTATTTCTCTTGCCAGACCATAAGCTCTCAGAGAGCATGGCTTCTGTCATGCCTATCTCACAGCTTATACCACTGTTCTCTGAAGTAGATCTCGGCTATAGGAATATGGTCTAGTGTTCAAATCCACTGTCCTTGGTGTTGTTTCCTTGGTCTTGTCCATATCTGGGATAAGTTTTGTTACCAGTTTTGTCAGCATACAGATTTCTGGTACAAGTCTATACCTAATGAGATTATGTCAGGGTTATGTTGATAAATCCTTAAAATGTGTCTGAAATGGTTTCTCAAATTTATTCACTAAACTTTACCTATTGGAATGTATTCATTCGCTCATTAAATATTAATGAATGCGTACTGTGTGTCAAGAACATCCTGCAACAGATATAACCCAGTCCTCGGGGTTACTATATTCCTCCACTTAGACACAGAACACCAGATGGACATAAAGGAGACTATAAACAATGGTGTAAAGGAAACTATTTCTTTCTCAGCTGCACAACACCATAAATTACTTCATGCCATCTTATTTCCTTTCAGTATTGGAAATAAAATCTTTCCTATTCAAAACCCAGCAGGTCATGTGCTATAAAATCCAGATGTTTATGATTTTATGCAGACTTGTTTCCAGTTTTGGTTTTGTTTTGGTTTTGGGTTTTTTTTGGTACCAGGGATTGAACTCAGGACCTTGCACTTGCAAGGCAGGCAGCGGCACCACTGAGCTAAATCCCTGGCCCAACAATATGAATTATCTCTAGATACCTGGTTTATAGCACATATCATATGGTGAACTTTCTTTTCTTTCTTTTTTTTTTTTGGTACCAGGGCTCGAACTCAGTGGGCTCGAACTCTGTGCTTGCCAAGCAGGTACTGTGCCACTAAGCTACATCCCCAGCTTTTCTTTGATTTTTTAAGAGATTTCAAATAATTTTTTGAGGTGCACCATGGGGAACAGTGTTGTAGATACATGCAAATTAACTCAGAGCTTTATATAGAGTCTTATTTTTCCGGCCAAGTTTCCCTGAATCAAACTTAAACACTCTCGAGGTGAGAGGACAATATCAGAAAACTGAAGAAAAATTCACTCGGTGCTGTTCGAGTGCACTGCACACGCAGACACGCACTAAATATCTGTTGATTTGATGAAATGAGAAGCAACTCCACCTAACCAATGGTGTGGCTCACATGCCTATTATTGTACTACTGAATATGCTTACACCACTGAGAGTAGTCACAAGAATCCTAATGACCTCCAAATTTTCATGACACTTGAAGAAACAAAGTTAGGAGAAACATATTTGCAAGTTCTTTTTTTTTGACAGAAAGTCTGTTATGGCTTGTGTCTAGATGTCCACCCAAAGCCCATGCAGCCTTAGGTGGGGCTTTTTCAGAGGTGGCTGAATCTAGAATGTGAGATTCATTCATGGTCCAATGTTACACCCTAGGGCATTAGGATTAATGTTACCTGCCCTAAGTAGACGGAATAAGATAAAAGGGGCAGAAAGATGCTGTTAAGGTCCCTTGTTTCTTTTGCTACCATGTGGGTGCCTTGAAGTGTTTCTCCTCTGCCATACCCCTCTGCCATGTGCCACTCTGCCTTGGAGCCAGTCGTTTATGGACTGAAACTTGTACAAACTGTGAGCGGAAAAAAAACGTTTCCCCTTTAACTTTGGGTGTTAGGTATTTTGTCTCAGCAAGGAGAGAAAAGGAACACAAAGTTCAAATGTAGTAAAAAGGAAATTTGCATTAAATTTAACAAATGATTTCAAATCAATACCAATCAATTCTTAGCACACTAGAAGAGAGTGGATTACATCTAAAATAAATTACTAGTTGGAAATTGGGAATGCTCAACTCATTCCTTGGAATTATGCAGGAAATTACAATGGATTACTTGTAATCGATGGGGAATTATGAACAATCCTATGAATATTCAATTCCTACTTTCAGAAGATCTTTTTAACTGGGTGTGTATTTGATTTTTTTTTATTTCTTCAGTAGATTTTGTGCTTTGCTTTATTGTCTCTCAGAAGAAACAGTTTTCTTATAAGGATAAAACTGTTTTAAACATATTGCTTATAATACAATGTGCTGTAGACATTATTCTCAATTAGTTTTGCTGATGAACACCAGTCCTAATTCTTTTCTGAACTCCAGATATCTGAAGTTTCAGCTGATTTTTATTAACCAGTTAACTTTCATGCATTTTTGTGTCAATTATTTATTGAGCTCCTACTAAGTGCAGGCTCCAGCCTGGGCATTTGTATGTGGACTCCTCCATTTCCCATCCCATACCACCAAATACTTTGTTGAGGTTGATTTCCCAGTGGCCACCAAATCTCCTGTGCGCTTCTGATCAAACGAATGGGAATTCAGCAAAAGTTAAGGTAGTCCACTTCTGAGATTTTGATATGCAGTACAGTAGAATCTATTTTGCAAGCTTTGATAAGACAGGTGGTTCTGTTGAGCAATTACATATGTCAAGGAATTGAAAGGGCCTGCTAGCACACAGGCATCAAGAAACTGAGGCCATCAGTCCAGCAGGGTATGGGAAACTGGATTCCACCAACAACCAGGTAAGGCTGAAAAGATCTAGAATATCTTAGAGATAGGAGAAGTCATCTTGACACCGATGCTGATACAAAGAGGATTCTACTAAAAATTGGAGAGAATTACCTACACCACTGGAGAGAATGTGGTTGTCTGTGTCCATTCCCTAAGATATTATGGGAAGTCAAAATTAACAATGATAGACTAAATTAGAAATAAAAATAAAAGACTAATTTATTTGGTACAAAAAAATCCAAAACAACAAACCGAATGTGGTGTATATGCTTGGAATCCTAGTTACTTAGGAGGCACAGGTAGGAGGATCCCAAGTTCAAGGGCAACCTGGGAAACTTAGTGAGATCCTGTCACAAACTAAAATTTTTACAAGTATAAAAAAGAAAGAAATTTCAAAACAACAAAAACAAAACAACAAAAAATTTTAGCTTGGAGGTGTGCCCGTGGTGCCCGTTCTGCAGGTGTGGGCTGCAGAGTCCTGGCAGTTTCGGGCCAAGCCTTCAAAGGAGGCTTGGAAGGTCAGGAAGGAGTTGGCTGCAGGGTCCAAACTCCTGCAGTGAGCTTCAGTGCAGCCGAGGGAGTGGAGGTAGAGCGAGATCCCAGAGAGGTCCAAAACATTGCAACATGAAGTAAAATGCCCCCCCAGGGAAAGCTGCAGGTGGTGTGCAAAACCAGCTCAAGGGAGTATACATGCGGCTTGCCACCTGCAAAGCCAAAGGGGTGGGACTTGAGGACTTGGCCCTCCCCGAAGCGAACCCAGAGTATCGGGCTTGAAGCTTTCCAGTTCAGCGTCTGCCCTACCGGATTTTGGTCTTGCTTTGAGCTGATTACTTCTTTCTGCTTCTTTCCTTCTCCCTTTTGAAATGGGAATCTTTATTCCATCCCTGTCTCACCTGGTATCTCAGAAGTATGTAACCTCATTTTTGATTTTACACTGGCTCACAGTTGAAAGAGTTTGGCTTGAATTTTTTTTTTTTTTGGTACCAGGGATTGAACTTGGGTCTTTGCTCTTGCAAGTGGCTTGAATTTTATACAAAACCTTGGAACTAGACTTTTGCGCGATGCAGGAAGGGTTAAGACTTTGAACTATAAGGGATAGAATGAATTAATTTTGCTCTGTGAAATGGACATGAACCTTAGGATTAGTGGTGGATTAATATTATAGGGGTGTGGTTCCCGCCCCCGCCCCCCCCCCCGCAAGTGTTCATGTCCTGAGAGGCTGCTCATCAGTTTGGTGATGTAGAGGTGGTGTGGAACCGATACGAAGTGGAGCCTAGCCAAGAGCAGTGGTGCACGCCTGTAACCCCAGTTCTCTGGGAGGCTGAGGCAGACAGATTGCAAGTTCCAGCCCTGCCTGGGCTACTTAAGCAAGAATCCATCTCAAAATAAAATACAGAAAAGGCTTGGGATGTAGCTCAGTGTGAAGAAAAAGGAGCTGGGCAGGTAGTTGTCTGCAAAAGCCCTTGGTTCAATTCCCAGTAGTGAAAAAGAAAATAGAAAGGAGGGGGAGGGGAGCAGAGGACAGGAGCAGAGCAGAGGAGCTGTAAAGCCTAGTGGGAGGTTCAGAGATTGATTACTGGGGATGTGCTTTGCAAGAGATGGCTGGACCCAAATTTCTCTTGATTCCTGTTTGAGACCTATCATTCCTTCCCAACTCATTTATGAGACCAATATTACTCCAATATAAAATCCAGACTAATGGAAGACCAAAAAATACTACATCTCACAAACTTAGATTTAAAATCCCTCAAGGAAATTTTAGCAAATAAAATCCAGTAATGTACAAAAACAATTAAACACTGTGACCCTGACTAAGATTTATTTCAAATTTATAAGTCTGGCTCAGTATTTTAAAATTAGCTAACATGATCTACCATACCAACAAGCAAAAGAAGAAAAAAGTCATACGATCATACTAAATGATTCACAAAACACATTTTGAAACAAAAAATGCATGCATCATAAAGGCTCTCATGTTAAAAAATAGAAGGAAATTATCTCAATTTGAAAAAAGCAACTACAAAAACAAACATACACATAACAGCATACTTAAGGGTATGAAACTAGATGTTTTTCCCTTAAAATTGGAAACAAGGCAAACATTTGCAATTTTGCCATGGTTAAATGTACTACTAAAAGCTTTTGCCACTTCAATAAGCAAAAATAAATAAAAGGCAGTAGATTAGAAAGGAATAAATAATCTTTTTGCAGATGACATACCAATCAACATAAAAATACCTCAAAGAATCTGTAAGAAAAAAAATCCTAAGAGTAAAATAATGTGAGTTATTCACCAGTTAATGTTGCAAGATACAAGGTCAACACATAAAAATCAATCATATTTCTATATATTAACAGTGAACAATTTGAAGGGCTGGGGATTTAGCTCAGTGGCACCACATCTGCTTTGCAAACACAGAGTCCTAAATTCAATCCCCGGTACCAGAAATAGAAAAAAAAAAAAATGGGCAATCTGAAATTGAAACATGCTTGGCAAAACATGAACAACTTGGTGCTGAGAATATAGCGCTAATAAAATATAAAAGAAAATCTGAATAAATGGAGAAAAACACTATGGATTCTAACACCACAATAAAGGTATTTCCTACCTTCATATTTACTAATAGACTTGATGCAATTTCTATCAAAATCAAACTAAGGTTTTTTTGTACGTATACACAACCTTTTCTACAACTAAGACAGAAAAATATAGGTCATTCAATAGCTAAAAAACTTAAAGATGATTAAAATCACAGTAATTAGTCTTTCATATATTAATGCATAGTATTTAGCTACAGTAATCAAGACAATGTGGAACTGGTACACGGACAGACCGACAGTCTAATGGAACAGAATAGACAATAAATGTAGATCCACAGAAATACACCCAACAACTTCTGGAATACAGGTGCAAAGACAATTCAATTGAGGAAGAATAGGATTTTTTTAGCAAATGGCGCTGCAGCAATTGCACATCCATAAAACAAAACAAATGATTTATGTCTCTGACTTTTAAGTCACAGCAGATCACAACCTTAAATGTGAAACTATAAAATCTTTAGGAAAAAATAACATTAGATGAAATTGGGATTTAAGGCAAAGGCAAAGAGCTTGTAGGCTTCATATCAAGAGCACAATCAACACAAAACATATAATTAGCAATTGGACCTCACCAAAAAATTTTTAAATCAGATTTTACTCCCTGGAACTACATCTGAATAAGGTGAAAATGCCAAGCTGTACACTCAAAGAAAACACTTGCATACTAGTTATCCAATGAAGTATTCGTATATAGAATATATAAGTCTCAGAAGGGCCGGGGATTTTGCTCAGACGTGCTGCACCTGCCTCGCAAGTGCAAGGTCCTGAGTTCGATCCCTGGTACCGGAAAAAAAAAACAAAAAACAAATACATAAATCTCATAAGTCAACAGAAAAATATTAGAAAATGTGCAAAACATACCAACAGACATTTCACCAAAAGGGATACATGATGGTGAACAGACGTGTAGAAACATGTTCGACATCACTAGGTGTCTGGGCACTGCAAATTAAAACTACAACGAGGGGCTGAGGATTTAGCTCAGTGATGCCTCCGTTTGGGCGCAAGGTCCAGAGTTCAATCCCCAGTACCTAAAAAATAAAAAAATAAAAAAATAAAAAAACTACAATGGGATATCACCACATGCTCATCAGAATGGCTAAAAAATCCTGACAATACTCAATGCTAGGCATCATGTGGAGAAACTGAGTCACTCATACATTGCTGATGAGAATACAAAATGGTGTATCCGCTCTTGAAATCCGTTAGGCGGACTTCGTCACTTCCCTCGTGGCTCTACACCCTCAACTTAAAGGAAGAAAGGTTTACGTAGTCTGGCTCACGGTTTGAAGAGGTTTGAGTCCGTAGTCCGCGGTCTCCAAGGCAGGGCTCCACAGCAGAGAGAGGAGCTTGGCAGAGACGAGGTGAGGAGAGCGGCTCACCACACCACACCGCACCAAGATGGCGACCCGGCAGAATGGCGGCCTGGAGGGAGGGAAGGGGGAGGGAGGAACGTCCCCAGGCCACGCCCCCACACCCCGCCTCCTTCAACCCGGCTCCACCCCCAATATTACGTTTATTTATTCATTTTTAATCTGTAATTTCTATTAGTATATGTTTACATTATAAAATGATTACATTCATTGTAGGGAATTGGTACTGGTACAGAACACCTCAATTCCTTTGTTTTTAGATTTATTAAATTGCGAAACATCACCAGAGAAACCTGTGTGCCTTTTATACCATATTTCGGGGGACAGCAAGTGGTTTGGAGTTCTCAGACGGGTTGGAGAATAACAGTCTGGAGGCCAAGGCCCTGGGTTCCATCAGAAAAAAATAAATAGCTGAATGTGGTGCTGCGCACCTCTAACCCCGGCATTCAGGAGGCTGAGCCAGAAGGATCGCTACAAGTTTGAGGCCAGCCTGAACTACATGGCGAGAATTTGTCTCAAAAGTGCTGAGCCCTGGAATGGGTTATTCTGTATCTCTTCTTTCTCGCATCTGCCGTCCACCCGCACCATTGTCCAGCAGTGCGTTCCCGGTCCGCGGCGTGGACCTCTAGCCTCTCTGTATCCACAGATGCGCTGAAGGGGGGACTCAGTTCCTTTTTTCCCCTTTCCTCCACCACTTTTTATTTTGCCTGCATCAGATTGATTGATTTATCTTATACATCCTTATAAAGTTTATTATATATACAGATTAACAACCAGACTAAAAGGCCAAAAACACATAAAACAATTGTACTGAATCCAGGTGCATTGTCCATGCTGGATGACGATAGATTTTCTAACATCACAATTAACTATAAACTCATCAGTGGATTATCACACCTCTCTGATCCAATCACCTCCCCAAAGCTACACCTGTGAGTGCATGAGGCTGTGGGGGGACATCTAGGTATGAACCACAACAGGTAGTTTGTTTTAAAAGTAAACAGAAAAGTACAATAAAATCCAGAAATTGCATTTCTGGGCATTTATCTCAGGAAGAGGAAAAATTATGTTCACACACACACAAAAATGTACATGTAGTTACTGTACTTGCAATAGCTAAAAACTGGAATCATCCAAGGTGTCCTTCAATAGATATCTGGTTAAATAAGCTGTGAAACAGCCATGCCATGAAATATCACTCACCAATAAAAAGGAATAAATTATTGCTATACGTCACGGCCCAGAAGAATATCCTAGGCCATTATACTGAGTGAATAAAAATCAAGCCCAAAATGTCACATACCAGATGATGGAGGATAAATTATTAGATAGTATTAGAAATTAGGGATTAGGAATTAGCATTAGGGATGTGACTAGGGAAGCTGGTGGTCATGATCATAAAAAGCCAATATCAGGATTCCTGTGCTGTCGGAACTATTTGGTATTTTGACTGTGAGGGTAAATACATGAAACTACGCAGGTAGTAATTAAAAAACAGATAATTTATACACACACAGAAAAATACAAGTAAAACAGGAAATTGGAATAAGACCTGGGGATTATAACTGTTAGCTTTCTGTCACTGTAATAAAATACCTTAGAAGATCAATTTAAAAGATAGATTTATTTAGGCTCACAATTGAAGTGTTTTCAGTCCATGGTTGGCCAGTTTCTTTGCTTTGGGCCTGTGGCAAGCCAGAACATGACAGATAGTACATTGGTGAGCAATTCTCACTTTATAGGCCAGGATAGGAAGAAAAGGGAGAGAAAGAAAGTGGCTAGGGCTCCAACATCACTTTCAAGGGTATGCTCCTCAATGATCAAACTTCCTCTCAGTAGACTCAACTTTCTCATAGTCCCTCCCACCTCTCAGTAGCAACACAGGTTAGGAAGCAAGCCTTCAGTAGATGGCTTTTGGAGGATATGTCAAGTCCAAACCATCAGAGTATCAATTCCACTTTCCTGTTTGTTTTTATGATACCATATTTTTTTTTTTTTGCAAAATGTTATGACTGAAAGAAATTGAGAAAACACACAAAGATCTATCTCAGTTACTTTCTCATTGCTGGGACAAAATATTCAACACAAAGAAGGAAAGGTTTACTTTAGCTCACAGTTTGTAGAGTTTTCAAGCCATAGTTGGCCGGCTCCAAGGCAGGATAGGATGGTGGCATGATGGAGGGGCATGGCAGAGGAGAAATAGTTATTGGCATTGCCAGCAGGAAACTGCCTTTCTTCTTCTTTCTTTTTTCATTCCATTCAAGCTACAAGCCTATTGGTCTATATCACTCACACCCAGGTTGGGTCTTCCATCTTCAGTAAATTCATAATACACACCCAGAACTATGCTAACCCAACCATTGGTATCACCTACCCATGATCCAGTGACCTCAAAGCCACACTTATGAGTGCATGAAGCTTTGGGGAAACATCCAGATATAAGCCATAATAGATCTCTCTGTATAATTTCTAACAACTGCAAGTGGATCTACAATTATGTCAATAAATAATTTCATTTTAAAAAAGCACTTTATCCCCTTTGTCAAAGTCAGATAACTAAAGGTGGATGGGGTTTGATCCATTCCATTGGTCTATATGTCTATTTCTTTGCCAGTACAATGGTGTTTTTATTACTGGCTTTGTAGTACAACTTGAAATCCAGGATTGTATTGCCTCCCCTGCATTGCTCTATTTGCTCAGAATGAGTTTGGAGATTTGGGGGGTCTGAAGAAAAGATAGCATCTTTAATAAATAATGCTACGAAAATTGTGTGTCCATGCCAGGGATTTAGCTCAGTGGTGCCGCCACCTGCCTTGCAAGCGCAAGGACCTGAGTTCGACCCCTGGTACCAATAAAAACAACAAAAACACCTTGTTTGTCCATGTGTAGAAGAATGAATCTAGACGCATATCTCTCACTCTGTACTAAAGGCAAATCAAAATGAATCAAATAGCTAGATATAAAAAGAGAAAAATTGAATATGATGGAAGATAAAATAGGTAAAACTCTTAAAGACATAGTAATAAGCAAGAATTTCCTGAACAGAACCCCAATTGCACAAGAAATAATACCAAGAAACAACAAGTGGGATTATACCAATTTTAAAAGTTTCTGCACAGCAAAGGGAACAATCAACAGAGTGAACCGACAACCTAGAAAATGGGAAAAAAGTTTTGCCAGATACCCTTCTGACAGAAAACTAATATCTAAAATATATAAAGAACACAAAAAGTTAACCTTCCAAAACAAAAGACCTAATAAAAATGTGCAAATTAACTGAATGAATAGACACTTCTCAGAAGAAGTAATACAAATGGCCAATAAATACATTTAAAATCTTCATCATCTTTACCCATTAGGAAAATGCAAGTCCATCTTCTTCTAGGCAGAAAGACTATCAAGAATACACACACACACACACACACACACACACACACACACACACCACCACCACCACCACCACCACCACCATCACCACCACCAACAGCAAACAATGCTAGTGTGGATGTCAGAGAAAAAGAACCTTTCCACACTGTTGGTGGGAATTTAAACTAGTACAACCTTTATGGAAATCAGTAGAGAGATTCCTCAAAAAATTAAAAATAGAAATTCCATTTGACTCAGCTATTCCCTTTTCTGAAAGAATTAAAGACATCCTATTAAAGTGATATATGCATTCTCATGTTTATAGCAGTACAATTCACAACAACTAAATTAAGGAAGTGGATTATATATATGTATCCCAAACATCCACTAATAAAAAACAGCACCTTTGTCATTCCACCTGCTTACACAGATAAATATAAAAGGCACATTCTAAAGCTTTGCATTAAAACTATCTTCCCCTGAACAGGTGTGGAAATGGAGAATAATTTAAAATGCAGTCTAGGAATATTGGAAGCAGTGTTGTTACACAAACTACAGGGACTCAAGTAGTACAGAATTTCATAAGATATCATTATATCATGGGCACAGTAAGAGCTTCAGCATTACAGAGAAGAGAGTCATGCCTATGATGGAGAAGATGGAAATACATGGTAATCTTACCCATAATGGTGATTGATCTCACTATTCTACAATAGTTGTTTTGTTTTTATTTTTCTATTTTTAGAAAATATTCTTTCTTTTAAAGTAAATTTATTTAGAATTAAATTTATTTTTAATCTATAAATGCTTTCAAGAATAAAAATGAAAGTCTTGGGCTGGGGATTTAGCTCAGTGGTTCTGCCACCTGCCTCACAGGCACAAGAACACTAGTTCGATCACCGGTACCAAAAAAAAAAATGAAATTCTTCATGTGCTAAAAAGGACTTGTTAATGAACAGCAACAAAATTAAACCAAAGAAAAATATGTGCGAGTTTTATCAATCTCTTCAATATTCGAGTGTGTGGATTTGCAACCTTTGTTCTCAACTTCCTTCTCCACAATTGAAGAGTTTTCTTGAACTGTCATGGACATAAGCAAGGCTTGTCTGATGAGGTTTTATTTTACAGTCTCATGACAGTTTTTTTAGGCTTTGGAACAAATCTACAAAAAGAAAATACACACTATGGATTTACTGAACATGACAGTGAAATTATCAGATCCACTTCGTATAACTGGCTTTTAAAGCTATTAAAGTTTGAAGATAATTATCCTTGGAGTACAGAGAGGGGCCCACAGTGGTGAATGGACATTCTCAAAGGACTCCTGTAATTATTTTTGATCACTGCTCTTTTTAACTATGACACTGTAAGGCCTTGAGGAGCAAAACAACTAGTATTTTCTCTTTGAAGATAATGATAGAAGTTTGAGCTTACTGCTTCTAGTTTATCTATTAAATGCTGTAATAGATACTATAGACATAGACTGGTGACAATCTGCATAACTCCAACAAAATTATGCTTAGAAAATTTTCCTTATTTCAACATGACTATGAGCCTCCTATCCATAGTAACTTTCTCTGTTCTGCCAAATCAAGAGCAATTAATATCTAACAGGTCTTCATTTGCTATGACCCTCAACCAAGCTACACACAATAGAACATAATAACAATGATGGTAATGATTCCTAACTAATAATCTGCAAGCTCTAGGCTCATTAAACAACTATAGTATTTCTATAAATCATTTATTTCAATTGTGAAAATGAAATTTAAGGTTTTATGTAAGTGGCATTCAACTGAGATTAAAGCTGAGCAGCTAAGCAAACACAGGTGGGGCTAAATAAGGGTTAAGAAAACATTCTAGGCAGAGCAATGAAATCTACAAAGTTACAAAAGTCAGAAGAAAGCACAAACCATTTCATACATTTAAGAAGTCTAGAGACCACAGGAAACAGGAGCAAGAGAAATGTTTGAGGATGGAAGGAAGGAAGGTCCTAATCATGCAGAGAATTGTAGATCAGTGTAAAATTATGGCTTTTATTCCAAACGCAAAAAAACAAATTACATGTATGCTATAGGGACTAGATTGTAAAAGAACAGGTAAGTATGGGTAAACAAAGAGCAAATGGGAAGCTGCTAACAACATGCAAGTGAGAAATGGTGATGTCATCAGCGGAGTTGAAAAGAATTGGTCAGTTTCCAGCTATTTGGGAAGTAAAGGAGTCAGGACAGTGTAACCCATAATGTGGAGAAAGAGGGAGAGGTCTGGGTCAAGGATTACCTTTAAATTTCTGCCTCACATAGCTGGAGAGATAGTGATCACATTTGCTAGATCGGTTATTTTAGTGGAAACACTGGCTCATGTTTAAAAAGGTCTAGGTTGCAGTGTCTGAGATATCCAAATCAAAATGTACAAGCAGCTGAAATACGAATCTTGGGCTCAAAGAATAGGTCTAGCCTAGAAATATCTCTTTGAAGATATTTTTCAAGAATGAAATTCTTAGATGAGTAAGGGAAGGGGTAAAGTGAGAAGAGGGCGTACATGCAACTCCAAGAAACACCAGACAGTACAAGATGATCTTGTAAAGAGAATAACAAACAGGAAAACATCTTGAAAAGTACAACATAGATACTAGTTGTTTCAAAGCAAAACTGCCACATTTTGTTGAAAGACCAATTATGATGAGGACTGCAAACTGTTCACAAGATTTACCTATCGTAGCTCTTTTTATTCAATGTACCCACGATATTACCACTTCCTCTACTACTAAAAGCTAGTATGTATTAAGCATTTCTTCAGATTTTATCTCATGTATTCCTCACAGCTGATAATGCAATAATACCCAATAGGGCAAGCCTGTGCCCCCCCTCATTTTTTTCCATAAAATGTTCTGTTCCAGAAATGTAACCATTTGTGCCGCAGTGTTCCTGCCCAATGTATCAAAATGTTCTGCAACTGTTTGCGTTGCACAATGTTTCTATCAGACCTTTCAAGAATGTTCTGTTAGCGCCACTCTTCCACTTCTATGAGCATGCTCACCCTGTATGTTTCAAGAATGTTCTGTTTGCTCCACCCCTCCATTTCTTTTCTTTCTTTTTTTTTTTTTTTGGTACTGGGGATCAAACTCTGGTCCTTGTGCAAATCCCCGGC
Organism: Heterocephalus glaber; assembly: GCF_053883595.1. Classification (NCBI taxonomy): domain Eukaryota; kingdom Metazoa; phylum Chordata; class Mammalia; order Rodentia; family Bathyergidae; genus Heterocephalus; species Heterocephalus glaber. The sequence continues at coordinate 3,046,607 of NW_028258459.1, read as the reverse complement.
CCATCCACCCCTCCATTTCTATGAGCATGCCCTCCCTGTGTGTTTTTAAAATGTGGGCTGGGGATTTAGCCCAGTGGCACTGTACCTGCCTTGAAAGCACAAGGTCCTGAGTTCGATCCCTGGCACACACACACACACACACACACACACACACACACACAAAGTTCTGTTAGCGCTGCCCCTCCACTTCTGTAAGCATGCTTGCCCTGTGTCCTTCAAGAAGGTTCTGTTAGCTCCACCCCTCTGCTTGTGTGAGCATGCTCTCCTTGTGTGTTTCAAAAATGTTAGCTCCGCCCTTCCACTTCAGTGAGCAAGCTCCCCCAGTGTCTTTTAAGAATGTTCTGTTAGGACCAGGGATTTAGCTCAGTGGTGCTGCCACCTGCCTCACAAGCGCAAGGTCCTGAGTTTGTCCCTGGTACACACACACACACACAAAAAGAATGTTCTGTTAGCTCCACCCCACCACATCTGTGAGCATGCTTACCCAATGTGTTTCAAGAATGTCCTGTTAGCCCCCCACCTCTACTTCTGTGAGCATGCTCACGTGCTGAATTTCAAGAATGTTCTGTTAGCTCTGCCCTTCCATTTCTATGAGCATGCTCTCCCTATGTGTTTCAAGAATGTCCTATTAGCTCTGACCCTCTGTTTCTGTGAATATGCTCTCCCTGTGTGTTTCAAGAATGTCCTGTTAACTCCGCCCCTCTGCTTCTATGAGGGTGATCACTCATCCGGTGGGCTCAGGCTCCTAACCCTTAGATTTCTATATAAGGCTGCTTCCATTTCTACTCAGAGCTTAGAATCTGGAGTGGGCAAAATCCTCTGAGCCAGCTGGCAATAAAGGTTTTGCTACATCTCTTCCAGTAACTTTTGGATTCTCAATCTTCAAATTGCTCTAGCTGTAGCACTTGAGCTGTAGCACTTGAGCTGAAGCACTTTGCTGTAACACTGACCTGTTCCACTTTGCCACAACACAATAACCCTGTGATTAGCTCCACTTTACAGAAAAAATTAATTGATGTATCAGTGATTTTAAGTAATTTTTCAAGGTCATGCTGCTAAGTAAATGGTGAAATTGGGAAAGAAATTTGTGTATGTCCTAACTCAGCATTTATAAACTTAAACTTTCCAACACTTCTCCCTGAGGCTGGAAAAGAAAACATAACAGAGGAGGAGCAGAAAGAGGGATGGACTAGCCATTGGAAAAAAGATGTTGAAGTAGAAAAGGTAGAAAAATGAAGAAAAGGATTTTTGTATAATAGACAACAATTCAGATTCTTTTTGGTTTGGGGGAGTCTTATCCAGGCTAGAGATAAGAATGGCTCTAGGAGTCATGAAATTTTACAGTAGACAATTCCATTGAGTTCCTACTATGTTTCCTAGGGACATGTCCCAGCAACAAGTAGGTGGTCTGCAAGGGGAGACTGACAGATACAGTGAATGTTTGAACGTTTTAAAAAAATTACAGTAAAAAACACGTTGCCAAAAATCATGCAATAAGTGTTTTTGAAGTAAGGAGATGTATTTTGAGGGGGATTAATGGCAATGTGTCTTTTAATGTAATAAGTTTTTAATTTAAAGATTCACTGTATTTTGTGATCATTTTTCCTTGTTCAATCATTTATAGCAACTTCTGTCAAATGAAAACATTGTAGTACATCCTCATTCACATTATTCATTGGATTTGGTATTATGCGACTTCTGGTTCCTCCCTAAAGTCAAAAGGGTCGTGAAAGGAAAATGTTTTAAATCAATTCAAGACATAAAGGCGGCCATGACAGTTCAGCTGAAGACATTAGAGAAAGAGGACTAACAGAACTGCTTCAGAAAGTGATAAGAATGGAAAAAGTGTGTTCAAGAAGAAGGGGGAGTATTTTGAGGGAGATTAATGGCAATATGTCTTTTACTCTAATAAATTTTAAAAATTTAAAAATTCATCATAGTTCTTTAAAAAATCACACCTGGTATATTGATAGGGACTATGTTTAATGTACTGTCTCAGATTTCTTTTATGTCCTCTCAGCTTCCACTCTGATTCAAGTAGCAGCTACTCTGAAAGTTTTATGAGAACTTAGAGTCACTTTACCTTGATGTGTTTTGCCTCAAGCACACAGTGAATCTTATTTTCTGCCCTGGGCCTTCTCTGAGGCCATGCACTGTGAGAGTTGGTAGAGCTCAGTGGTCACACAAGGATGTGCACCTAGAAATTAAGAATGGTTACTCACCCTCCCACACTGGAGGCAAAGACACCTCAAACAACTAGTGATGGGAACTCCCATCTATATACTTCTCCTTGTAAATCCCAGGACGGATGATTGTGAGGAGCATCCTTCTATTTTTCTCTAAATTCCTGATAATCTTCTGTATTTTGATTTCTCTTGATTTTTAACAGTTTTCCTTTGTTCTCAAATATATGGTTATTTTTACTGTAGATCAGACATTGTAAATGTAAACATGTAGGACAAACAGGTCTTTTAAATGTCACCACGGGAAAACAATCAGCAACAACCAAGTTTGGGAAATTCTACAGGACAAATGACCCAGTTTTTAAAATAAATACATTGCAGGGCCAGGGATTTAGCTCAGTGGTGCTGCTGCCTGCTTCGCTAGCATGAGGTTCTGAGTTCTATCCTCATACACACACACACACACACACACACACAATATATATATATATATACACATATATATGTATGTGTATATATATACGTATATATGTGTATATATATACACACACACACATTGCAATAAGGACATAGATTATATATTAAAGGAAACATAAGAAATCCTGATTCAAATAAACACTACAAAAACATATGACATTTGTGAGAAAAATTTAAATTTGAATCTTAACTGGATATTTAATTACATTAAAGATTTATATTTTAAGTATAAAGTAGTTTCATTTTATAAGAATAGTGTTAGCAGGCCAGGGATTTAGCTCGGTGGTTCCAGCACCTGCCTCGCAAGCTCAAGGTCCCGAGTTCGGTCCTCCGTACCAAAAAAAAAAAAAAAAAAGAATAGTGTTAGCTAAATGTAATGTATCCTGAGTTAGATTCTGAAACAGAAAAAAGAAAAACTAGTAGAACTGGAAGCCTGTATTTTAGTTAATAGTAATGTACTAATGCTCGTTTCTCAGGTTTTGACAAATGTATCATAGTAACATAAAATGTTAACAACACAGGTAGTTGTTTTAGGGGTATTTAAGAACTCTCTGCACTAGTTTTTTGTGAATCTATAATTATCACAAATTTTTGTTAAAAATACTAAAACTGGAGAACTTATTGTAAATGAGATATTTATGGTTAACATTAAATGATGTGTAGGGTAGTCTGAGGTGGAGAAATAGGCGGGGTTACAAACTGATCAACATTGGTCATAACTTGTTATTTGTTGAAGCTGAGTAATGGTTGTGTATGGGGTCATTATATTAGTCTCTCCAGTTTTACATACGCTTAAAACAATAACAAGTAAATACAAAGACATATGCATGTTAATTTTAAAGAAAACTTCCACATTGCCCTCCAAAACACTTTATCAATTTACAATCCCTTCCAGTTGCTTTACTAATAGTGCCTATGGGGTATGGACTATGATAATGGCTGACAAAGTAATTCACACCATCTCTTTGGAAATAATTACATGGAAATTGAAACCAAGCTCACTTTAAAAATCATGAAAGATTATTTTACAAAATCCTGTGCAAATAATTGAAAAAACTAGACTATATGGGTATTTACCTAAGAAAATAAAAGTTTTCAAACTTGGTCTCAGGAAAAACAGAAAATCTAAACAAAACAATTACCACAGAGGAAATGGAGAATGTATCAAAAGAGCTTCCACGAAAAAAAAAAATGAGTTCCAGATGTTTGCAGAGTGAAATTCTGTCAAACATTTATTGATCAGCTTATTCAACATTATTGAAAATATCATATAATTTTTTTGAAAAGGAAAATTTCCATATTTTTGATGTGTTTTAACATGGGCCATGCAGGTATTACAACAAAGAATCCAAGAGCACATTTAAAAAAAATACGTTACTGAATGGGGTTTATTTCAGGAATGCAAATATAATTCAATGTTAAGAAATACAGTAAAATAATACATCATTCTAATAGTAGTGAAATGAATCATAATGAAAAGAATCATTAATGAAAAGAATCAAATAATCACCATCAATGCATGAATGGTTTGGACATAAGCAATTATTCCTTTTGAAAATTGTCAGTAAAAGAGTAATTGATGGAAGTCGATGATTATCTGTGCTATCTGTGGTATCTGTGTATAAGCACGCAAATACAACACACACACATATATATACATACATACAAATATATACATAAATATAAACAAAGATATATATTACCTTACTTATCATAGGGGAAACAATCTTTTTTACTAAGTGAGGAAGAAGATAAGAGGATCACTACTTCTTACTACAATTTAACATTATTTTGTCATAATTGCTAATTTAGTGGCATGTTTTCAAATTTTCACATGTATTCCATTATTTTCCCGTTATATTATTAACTTCTATTTTTATGGCGTTATGGTGGAGTAATTATGTTAATATAATGTATATTCTTTTGAAGCTATCACATTTTCTCTTTAGTTCAGTTACAGTCAACTATTTATACTGACTACCTGAGTTGAATAAAATGTATCTCTTTTAGTGGGGCTTGGACTGCTACATATATCTATATAGATGTAGATATGCTACAGATATAAATATATTTATAAATTTTTTCCTTCATGATAAAAATATTTGGGACTTTATTTTCTTATGGTGTTGGAGAATGAACCCAGGGTCTTTCACATGCTAAGCAGGCACTCTACCACCAAGCTACATACCCAGTTCTCTTAGATTTTTATATTACTAAGTGCTTTTGACATTTGATGTTTTCAATAAAAGAATCTTAAAGTGTCCTATTATGAGGGTGTTAGCATCTTTTCCTCCTTTTAATCCTGGATCTTCTCTGTTATTATTATAGGGATGGCACTGGATGTATAAATATTAAGAGCTACTGTGTCTTTACTGTGTATTATAGTTTTCAACATCATTATTTGTATTTGTTTGGAGGCATGTTTTTTTTAACTCTATATTGTAATTCAGCAAGATTGCAATTCCAGGGTTTTTTTGTTTGTTTTTTGGTACCGGGGATTGAACTCTGGTCCTTGCGCTTGCACAGCAGGCGGCAAAACCACTGAGCTAAATCCCTGGCCCTCCAGTTTTATTTTGATTTGAGTTTCCCTAGTTTTATCTTTGTCTGTATTTTTAAAAGATTCTTTCTGGATGTGTTTCAGTTGTGTTGCTTATATATTGCCTGGTGCAGGATTTACTATGTTAACGTAGCTGAAATTTTTTTTCCATCTAAGGGCAGGGGATGTGGCTCAGTGGCACCTCACCTGCCTGGCAAGTGCAAGGTCCTAAATTCAATCCCTGGTAGCGGAAAAAAATTTTTTTTCCAGCTAATAAATCAAGTCTATTTATATTTGTGTATAATATTGATATATTTTTGAACTGTTCTGTCATGTTGTATTGTTCTATTTAGATGTATAAAATACTTTATATAACTAATCTTTTTTTTTTTTTTTTGGTACTGGAAATGGAACTCAGGGCCCCACACTTACCAGGCAGGTGGTGCTGGGCTGCTGAGCTACATACCTGACCCTATATAACTAATCTTTTTAAAAAATGATCTAGTTCTAGTTCATTTTCTCTCAACTTATAGTATTTTTTATTCTTTATGGAGGTTTGTATTTTAATTCTGAAAGTCACCTATATGTGATTACTGACCATGGTTTCCCTACCGTGCAGAATGATGAAAGTAATGATTAAGCCATTCATTTCCCTCCCTTCCCAACATTCTAGTTTCTTACCTGAATGCTCTTTAATTACTAATCTGCACATTTATTTTATGCTTTATTTGTTCTCCTCATTTTCCTTTCATGTTTTTTGTTTGCTCTGTATCTGCATTGTCAGAGTATGTGGTCATGACATTATCTAGTCTCCATGTGAAACCATCTAATTTTAGTTCTGTGAACACACAAATTCTGGATTCATTTTCTCAATCTCATGAAGTCATTTTGGTTATTTGAAAGCGTTTTCTAGAAAATTCCTCAGGAAAGACCCAAAGGAATGACATTCCCTGAATTTTTCTATGTTTTTAATACTTTATCTATGCTTCTACTTTTCAAGTATATTTGATTTGAAAAGTCTGCTGGGGATCTTATTTTCTCTCTCTCTGAGTGACTAGATATCATTGTCTAGCTAACCAAGAGTATTTCAATTTTTTCCCCTTTAAATTTAAACAGTATTACTGAGTATATTTCTATTTTGGCTGTTTTGGTCACCTTTCTCAGATCTGTGATGTGCCTTTTCCCATATAATATTAAAGTTTTTAGTTCACAAAAGTTTCATTAGATTATTTTTTAACAACATATTCTTTTATTACTTAAATTTTTCATTTGGGATCCCATTGATTTTTGCAAAGTGTTAAAATATGATGATATATATTCTGTAATTACTTGGCTCTTTTCCTGAACTACTATATTAATCATTTTTTTCTTTGCCTCTGGTGTCCTCAATTTTCTGAACTAGTGTTCTATTCCCAGGAATTGCTTTACAATATAGGTCATTGGACTGACAGATATATTATTAGTGTATCTTTAATTAGATGCAACAAGATTCACTAATCATTAATAGAAGGGAATTTTTAATTTACAAATGTAGGAACATACAGATGAAATTACTTGAGCAAAAGGTAAAAACAGATTTTGCCTTAAAATAATAGGCTACCACTTGGGAACTGTTTTAATTAGGATTTGGTAATAACAATTTGTGGGGGTGTGAGGGAGAGGATCAATAATGACTTCAAGATATTTGTTATTGGCAGTGGAAAGACTCAGCTTCCCTTAATAGGGTGAAGAAGAATTAAAGAGCAGATTACAGTAGGCAGGGGGAGAGAAAGGGACTGAGAGTCCAAATTCAGTAATGTTCATTTTGAGCAATGCTCTAGACATAAAGGTGAAGCTATCAAGTCAGCAAGTGTGCCTAGAGCTCAAGAGAAGTTGCCAAGGCTGAAGACACATATTTGGGCATTGTCAGTAATTTTGGTACCACGCTACTGGAGTGGATCAGCAAGGGCAGAAAGTGCAATGGATATGACATAAATACATAACAGGCCCAAGGAGTAATCCTCTGGTCACTCCAAAGGAAACTGAGGACCACTGAAGCAAGGGAAAACAGAATGTGAATTGAGGGAGGAAGTATTTCCATGAGGAAATAGTGATCACCTATGAGAATGATGCTGATTCTTATAGCAAATAAATTGTTCCTGCCAGCTGAATAGGACTGCTTTGTAGTGGTTGATGTTCTCTCATTAGTACACCCTTTTGATGTGCAGTAGACAAATTGAGGCCCAGAGAAAGGGAACAACTGTATCAAAGTCTCAGGGCTAGTTAAAAACAAGCCCAGTAATTCAGTAAAGTAGCTGAATACAAGCTCAACACACCAAAATCAATAGCTTTTCTGTACATGAAAAACAGAATCACTGAGAGAGAAATGGGGTAACAATTCCTTTCACAATAGCATCCAAAAAACTGAAATACCTGGGAATCAACTGAACAAAAGAAATCAAAAACCTCTACTCTGAAAACTATAGCATGCTGAAAAAAGAGATTGAAGACGATATCAGAAAATGGAAAGACATACCTTGCTCCTGGGTAGGAAGGATCAACATAATGAAAATGGTCATACTTCCAAAACTGCTATACAGATTCAATGCAATCCCAATTGAAATCCCAGCAGCATATTTCACAGACCTGGAGAAAACAATCCAAACATTCATTTGGAAGAAGAAAAGACCTAGAATAGCAAAAGCAATACCAAGCAATAAAGACAAGGTAGGGGGTATCACAATCCCCAACTTGAAACTATACTACAAAGCCACTGTGATAAAAATAACATGGTACTGGCAAAGAAACAGACCTGAGGACCAGTGGAACAGATTAGAAGATGCAGAAACAACACCAGACACACTCAGCCAACTCATCTTCGATAAAGGAGCCAAACACCCTCACTGGAGGAAAGACAGCCTTTTTAATAAATGGTGCTGGAAAAACTGGGTTTCAACTTGTCAAAGATTAAAACTAGACCTATATCTCTCATCATGCATTAAACTAAAATCGAAATGGATTAAAGATCTAAATATTAAAACAGAAATGCTGAACAGGCTGGAAAAAAGGTTAGGTAGAACACTTGAAGACATCGGTGTAGGAAAAGATTTTAGGAACAAAACCTCAGTTGCCCATGAACTAGCACAAACAATCAACAAGTGGGATCTCTTCTTATTAAAAAGCTTCTGCACAGCAAGAGAAACCACCAGCAGTGGGAAGAGACAACCCACAATGGGGGAAAAAATCTTCACCAGCTGTCTGTCAGACAAAGGTCTACTATCTAGAATGTATAAAGAACTTAAAAAAAATCAGACCTCTCAAATTTAAAGACCCAATCTGAAAATGGGCATCTGAAATGAACAGACATTTCTCAGACAAAAAAGTAAAAGCAGCAAATAAACATATGAAAAAATGTTCAACATCACTGGTCATTTGAGAGACGCAAATGAAAACAATGCTGAGATTCCACCTCACCCCAGAAAAATGGCTGCTATCATGAAATCAACCAATAACAAATGCTGGCAGGGTTGTGGGGAAAGAGGAACCCTACTCCACTGCTGGTGGGAGTATAGACTGGTGCAACCACTGTGGAAATCAGGATGGAGATACCTCAAAGAACAAGGATTGGAAGTCCCATTTGACCCAGCTATTCCCCTGCTGGGTATCTTCCCCCCCAAATTAAAAGAATTGTACCACAGTGATATATGTGCACCCATGTTCATAACAGCACAATTCGTGATAGCTAAAACTTGGAAATAACCCAATTGCCCATCTACTGGAGACTGGATAAAGAAAATGTGGGTTTTTTAAAAAATAAAATGGAGTATTACTCAGCCATAAAGAATGAGATACTAGAGGTATTTATAGCTAAATGGATGCATACTGAGGCTATACTCTTAAGTGAAATAAATAGGACACACATGTGTAAATACCGAATATTTTCTCTAGTGTGAGAAACTGAAAGTGTAAATGAGGACTAAAAGGTATAATAGATCATTTGAAATAGGAAGAAAAGGGACAAAGGGGAAGGGGAAATGGGAGGGGTAGGGGAAAGGAAAGAAGGGAATGGAAATAATATGAGAAAATGAAAAAATGGAAAAAAAGTCTTTGTAGATAGGATGGGGTGGGGGAGTTGAAGGGAGGGCAGGGGAAGGGGGAAAAATAAGAACCAAGATGGATTATGTAAAGGTGCAAATTTCCAATGATGAATGTCATATTGTATACCTTAAATGTACCGATAAAATTAATTTAAAAAATAAGCCCAATATTAGTACTCATATCATCTTAAACCCAAACAAGTGTTGTTGCTGCTTTTCCCTAAACTTTAGTATTGAATCAACCAGGCTTTTCTTCTGAGAAGTTTTAAAATTATATTAATGAGTTGTTAATAAGTCAAAATTTTAAAGTCTTTGGTGAATTTTAGGAATAATTTTTGGGTTTCACAATATGCTTTTTAATCTAGCCAGGGCTCTTGTAAAAGCCCTCTTCAACAACTCAAGTACAAGGATCCTTGATCGTCTAGAATGTCACCCCACCAGATACTTGGAAAACCAAGGTACTATGAATTGCAATAATCGATCTATAAATAAAGGGAACAAGAATAAGTACATCACATCCTTTCTGAGCAGGGGTTGTCATCTTGTGATAGTATGCCACAATGGTTAAAGTATGTCTTAGTGTCAGCTATGGGATAGTTAGTAACCTATATATATTCAAAGGGTAATGCTGCAGTATGAATTTTGGAATTCAGAGACAGAACAACGTTAGTGAAAGCAATTGCCTCTAACAAAAATCTCCATTTGCTAACACAGCAAGGAGTAATCAATAATGTTTCACAAACAAAAATCCATGAAAATCTCTTTGGACCTATTTGAAATTCTTCACACTTCTCTTAATACAATTACTAGAATTGGCCTTGTGGCTTATTGCATGTTGAGTTGGCCTTTACACAGTCATATGTTTCTTAACTTGGTTATCTTATGAAATTCACTTCCTCTCTGAGATTCATGACTCTTTTTTTACCTTTTGGAGAAAAAAAAACTGTTAGCAATGCAAAAAGTACAGAGGCAATTACAGCAAGGATCTATGTAACTACACCTACAATGTGATAAGTGTTAACATTTTGCCATACTTGTGTGATATCTTTCAAATGTAAGCAATGAAATTTTTCTGAAGAATGTGACCTGAGAGTTTCCTTTTCAATCCCATTATCTTACCAAACAGGTCATTCTCAAAGAAAACCACAGAATTTTGTGTGTCTCCTATGAATAGATATATTTATACAAATATATACATATATATGTAATAGAGTCCAGCAAAAAATAAATACATCAGGAAAAGAAATACTTGCATAAATATTTTAATATTAAATGTATTGAGATACGATGAGATTAATACCAATTATCTTTGGCCTCCACAGTTACAAGAGCTGGTCAAAGTGGTGGCCATGAGCTTCCAGACATTTAGTAGTACAGCGAACTACTGAAGTGTGTATACATTTTTTGGCAGACTTTGTATATACTGCATATGTTAGTGTTCCATGGCTTTTTCGATTATAGATATAGTGTCCAAACTTGTGTATCTTCCTACATATTACTTATTTACCTCAAAATTAGATTTTGCTAATCTATCATGTTAAAGCATAAAAATCTAGTTCATTGCTTTACCTGCTACATATTGCCAGGCCTCAAGAATATACCAAACTTTCTTTGTCCATTTTCTTATTGATGGATATATAAGTTATTTTCAGTCTGTCATGTGCTGACCTGCTGATATGTGTCTCTGCATTCACACAGGAGAACTTATCTAGAAATCATATCTCCAAATGCCATTGATGGATTTTAGTGTATGCACATATTCAGATTTTGCACTTATTTTCAAATTGCCTTCTGCAAAACAGTTGGCCTAATTTACACACTCAACAGAAGTATGGACTTGTTTTCCAGATTTTATTTTTTTCTACCTTAATAGTATGAGATGTTGTTTTCCCAATGGTTTTATTAATAACCCTATTACTATATAGATGTAACATCTTCCCATATATTTATTTTTCACTCAATTTGCTGTACTATGAATTATTTATTTGTACTTTTGCTTATGTTTGTCCTGAATTACTTATAATCTTATTCATTTTTAGGTTGCCATCATATATCTTGGTTTGTAAATCTTTCTTCATTGAATATATTGAACATTTTAGAAATATATCACCTGTTTTTTAACTTCTTAATGGTATCCATTTGTCATATGAAGTTTTTCAATTTTGATATTGTCAATATTTTATGTTTTACAAATATTTTAAAAGAAATCCTCTTTACCCACAAATTGTGACAACTTATTTATATACATATACATTATGTATATATATTTTACATTATATATTTTAAACATCTTTGATATTTTGTAGTTCATATTTAGGTTTTAATCTACTTGGAATTATTTTTGATGTATGCTAGATGTAAAGTAATTTTAGGATTTTTTTCTACCCATATGATAACCAATTGTTCAAGTGTCACATATTAGCAGTCCATCCATTCCATAATACTACCTAATTTCAACTCTAACATGAACTGTTTCTTTATTTGAGTTATTCGTGCATTCACTTTTTAAATTGTAAAACTCTATTATTAATATATTTATATGCTATAACATAACTGGGCAGTATATCCCTAATGGGCAAAGAGTGCCATAGAGTGAGAAATTGAAATGCTCTCGTACAAACCTCTATATTTTATTTGTGATAGTCACTTCCTGATTGCAAGATATCTGTCAAGTTAAGAGGAAACTGCATTATAAGATGATAAGAATCAATTTCAAGGTAGGTGGCAATAGGAAATACTGTACTCTGGAGAAGTCAGGGCCACCATAAAAATGATGAACTACACTTAAATTATAAGCCAAACGAAAGTCACTAGCCAGCAGTGTAACTTTGAGCAAAGTACTTAATGTTTCAGAGATCAGTTCTGTCATCTATTAAATGACCATAATAATACCCTTAAGGTAGGATAGTCATAAGAAATAAATGAGACACTTGTGCAAAATGTGCAGCACAGTACCTGTCTCACAGAGAGAATTTAGTAAATGTATGTCACCCTCCTTGTGAAGGCTAGATCTTTACAATTGTATTTAACAATTAATTCTATTCACTCAATTTTATAACTATCTTTGCATTATGTTTGTTGAGCAAGTTTTGATATATAAGGATTATAGATGGTCAAAGAGTGGACTTATCATCAAATACTTTCCATGGGAGTATTACTGGAGCAGGAATATGTGTGTCATTAGTGGACTATTTAAAAGCCAACATCTAGACCTCACCCTCAGGTGATACAGCAGGCTTCTACTCTAGTGATTGTTTTCAAACTTTAGCATGCATCGGAATCTCCCAAAGAGGTGAAGAGCTGCTTAAATACAGACTGTTGTGCCTTGCTGGTTCTGTCTAGACAGAAATCTAGGACCAGTGCTCTAAAATATCACTAGATAGCCATCGCCACCAAACACCTCTGGGTATTAGCCTCCTAGAAATATGCTGCATTCAAGAAATTTTCTTAGAAGCTGTCACGCAATGACCATTCATACAAAGGCATAAAAGACTTCAGAAGAAAATATGTATGTTAATTATGTTACTTCAAGTCGATTTGTGACACTATTTGCTATGGTTTGGATCTTGAATGTCCCCTGAAAGCCATGTGTTGAACACTTGATCCCCAAAGTGGTGCTGTAGGAAGATGGTGGAACCATTAGGAGCTGGAGTTTGGTTGGATAAAGCTAAGCTGTCATTGGGAGTGTGTCCTTGAAGGTTAAAGTGCAAAGCTGGACTTTTTCTCCCTTTCTTTTGTTCCCTGGCAATGAGATGAGTCATTTTGCTCCACACAGTACATCACACAATGCCACCATGATGCGTCATCTCACCACAGGCCCAAAGTCAAGGGGCCAATAAATCATAGAAGGGAACATTTGCAACCATAAGCCAAACAACCCTAACCCTAATCTTAACACTAACCCTAAACCTTTTGTCTATTAAGTTTATTTTCTCAAGTATTTGTTATAGTAACAGAAAGCTAACACATTGCTTGTAAAAAGTAACTACTGAAAACAGAGGAGCAAATAAATTATGGGGTTTTCAATTGGCTAGAAATGGAGATTCTTATAACACTACATTTGTCCAACTCATTTGGCCAAAGACACCACAATGACACATTCAATGTGCCTCATATTTCATTCACACCGATCTCATTAATACTAAATTTTCAGTGGAAACATTCAGGCAAAACAAGTAGATTAGAAGAAACGCCTGCTTGGATTAGTCTTAGATAACAGAAAACAAAAGAGAATCTGTTCCTGATAAAACATAAACACTGAGATCTAATCAATATAAGAGACATGTTGAGCATAGTTAAAATAATATTGAATGTGAGCTCAAAGAGCTAATTACCTACTGTTCCAGTAGCTACCCATATAAACTTGGAAAAGCATCATAACCACTCTGATTTCCAGTGCTTTTATCTATAGAGTAGAGTTAACAATGTCTATCTTAGAAGCTCTTTATAAACATAATAAAAGGTACATAAATCCTCTTTCTAAACTGCAAAGTACTATCAGTGCTAAATATCACATGTTAATCAACAATTCCTCCAGGCATGTAGCAAGAAACTAATACCAGAAACTTTGTTCTCCACAGCAATAACAGAGAAGGAGAGAGGCTTACAACCTCAAGTATCTCAAGATTAGAGTTGCCAGATTGAGCAAATGCAAATATAGGATGCATGGATGAACCAGAAATAGTTTTTAGTGAAAGTACTTTTTTGTGCAGTATTTGGAACATACATATAAGAAAATTTATTCATCATTTCCCTCAAGTTCAAATTTAACTGTACATTTTTTAATCTGGTAACCCTATCCAAAGAGCTTATATTCCTACAGATGAGGGAAAGCTTAGCAAATATGTGCTCTCTCCTCAAACTTCTAGGCTCTTCTGCAACCTCTCATCCTAACTCTTGCAAATGAATGACTTCTACTGGACCAAGAAAATATTCCTTACCCTATGTTAATTCTGGCAGCACTTTCCCCACTTCAGTGGGCATATCGAATTGCAAGCATTTTCCATTTGCTCCTCTCATTGCTATTTGTCTGTCCTGTTCAGCTACCTCACATAACATGATATACTAAACTAATTTGATCCCCACAGTAGGAGTATGAGGCCTTCTGGAAGGCATTATTCTATGCTGCTTGAAACAATAAAGCAGCTAAAGGCCTGAAAATTAAATGGTGCAAGCAATATGGGGCAGAGCAAGAACTAAATACAATAACCTTTCTTGGATCCTTATCCAGGGCTCCTTTCATTCTACTCATGTGCATTCTCCAGTGTCTGAAATGCTGTCCACCCCAGAAGGAAGAGAAAAAAGGAAGTTGTTATATGGAATAGCAATAAAATTGAACTAAGAAGTCAATTGTGTACTGATTTTATCAAGAAATTGATGTTGGTTGATATAATAACTAAAAGTAAAATGAATCTACCCATTCCAATTGCTGCATTTTAAAGAACCAGAAGCCCCACTCGAGAGCTTCCAGGATTTTCTATGTTTCATTAGCATACTCAGCTTGCTCCTGTGGCATGTTCAGTCATGCGTGTGGAAGAGAAAACCAACAGCAGGATTTTTAACACTCAACATAGCAACAGGTTTTTTCATTTGTACTGCCAAAGCTTAGCTGTTGCTTTCTCAGTTGGAATTTTCATTTATCCTAATGAGATATATTCGGTCTGCCAAAAAATGTACACACACTTCAGTAGTTCGCTGTACTAATAAATGTCTGCAAGCTCATGGCCACTGCTTTGAGCACCTCTTGTAATCCTAGAGGCCAAAGATAACTTGTATTAACCTCATGATGTCTCAATGAACTTAATATTACAATATTTATACAAGATTTTCTTTTCCTGATGCATACTTTTTTGTAGAATCTGTATCTATATCCAAAAATGTAACCCAAAAGCTATAGTCTACAAGCAACTTTCAAGTACATGCTCGATGTTTTGTCATTGCCTTCATTTATTATCTCTCAATGTGAGAATGACATGATAGAAGTTCTGTACTCTTTAACAAAACCAATGTTGCTTCTTGCCTCCTACTGCTCTACTTGTTCTTTAATTTCTCTTATATTCTAATAAGGTAAATAGTCTTATTGAGAGATGCATAAAATTCATGTTAATCCTATATAGTAGTGGTTCTACAACATTGATGCACATTGGGATAATTTGAAAAACTTTGAATAAGTTGGAGTCTGAGCCTCAATCTCTCTCCATCTCTTTGAAACTTTTAATTGGTTTGAGATGTGATCTGTTTATTTATTTACTTAAAGGTTTCCCTGGGTCATTGAAATATGCAAACAAATTTGGTATCTACTATTTTAGGAAAGCTTAGCTATACATTGGAAACATCTGAGGGAGCTTTTGAACCTTCCAAATGTCCAGGACAGATTTCAAGGCAATTTAAAAAAGAAAATCTGAAGGTGGAGCCCAAGCATATAATGTAAAGCTCTCCAAGTGATTCCAGTGTGAAGTCAAGACTGAGAATCATCGCTTTAGTCTTAGTACATTTTCATGCCCTTTTCTTCACTCAAGTATCTTAAGAGGACAGAGGAAAATTGTTTGTTAATCTATTTATCTCATACCTGAGTGAATACAGTGAATTCTGAGCTGGACTAAGATCTTGGAAACTATTTTTTAAATTTATAACCAACTTTGAAGATTTTAAGCATTGAGCAAAACCATGAGTTTACTCCATTAACAGCGAGTTTATCCCATTAAATGTACTATACTGACTGACATGATTCATAAAGTATAATAAATATAACATGTATATATTTAATGTATCATATATATGCTATATACACAGTAGGTTCTGATAAAAGTTTTGAGTATTCTGAAACTTTGAATTTTACTTTTGATATTACTACTAAAATTAAATGGAGCCTGTCAGGGCTTGTGTTGGGATGTCTCCCCAAAGTCTCATGCTTTTTCAGAGGTGGCTGAATCTAGAGTGTGTGATTCATGGTGGCTCTAGGCTCAAGGGCACTAGGATTAAGGGCATGAGTGCTACCTGCCCTAAGTAGTCTGAATAAGATAAAAGGGTCAAAAAGATGCTGTTAAGGTCCCTTCTTGCTTTGCTGTCTTCTGGCCACCATAAACTGTTTCTCCTCTGCCAATCCACCCTGCCTTGGAGCCACCCGATTATGGACTAAAACCTCTGCAAACTATAAGCCAAATAAACCTTTCCTCCTTTAACTTTTGGTGCCAGGTATTTTGTCTGAGCAATGAGAGAAAAGTAACTAAGACAGAGTCACTTATATTTTCCCCAGCAATCAAAACAAAACTAACTCATAGGTGATGCTATACTTTTGTGATTAGTCTAGGATTGTCATATTTAACAGAAAAAATAAAAGAGATATTCAATTAAATTCAAGTTTCAGATGAACAAGTAATTTTTTTAGTATAAGTATACTAAACCATAAACATAAATAAATAAAACAAAAGTTTGTCAAGCACAGTCTCCTATTTTAGGACATAATGGAAGGTTCTAGGTTCAAAACCATACAAAAAGGCATCATGAAAGCATGTCAAAGTATAACTTTCACAGATGAAGATAAATATATGAGGTGTGATCAAAATATATACTGAATGTTTAAATTTAAAAACTTATTAGAATAAAAAACACAATGCCATGAGCCCTCCTCAAGATATGCCTCCTTGCTTCAAACATATTTATCCTATCATTCTTGCCAATTTCGAGGCAGGTGCCAGAACCACTGAGCTAAATCCCTGGCCCACTGTTCTTGCCAATTTCTGAATCAGTTCTGGAAGTCCTCTTTCCTGAGTGTGTTTAGAAAGTGTGATAAAAATATGCTGAATACTGCTATCAAGTGCCACCCAATAGAAAAGCAGGCTCACACAAACACTACAATTGTGTTCTCATCCATCTTGTTTACCACATCCGGCACTGCGACTTCTGGTTCTCCCCAAAATCAAAATCAACATAAAAGGTAAGCCTTTTGCATCAATTCAGAACATTGAGGCAACCATTACAGTGCAACTAAAGACACTCATGAAAGAAGACTTCCAGAACTGCTTCAGAAAGGTACAAGAATGATGGGATAAGTGTGTGTGAAGTGAGTGAGAATATCCTGAGGTGAATGTATGGAAATGTGTTTTTTACTATAATAAACTTTTAAAAATTTAAACATTAACCATTTTTTCAATCGTATTTCATATGTCAAACACAGAATGTTATAACACAAATGATGGTGTGCAAATTAACCACAATTCTGACACAAAAGTTTATGAGACAAAAGTATTAAGAATAAGTATAGTCACAAAAATCCAGTAATATTCACATCTCTTTCAACACACTTGATACAAATATGTCAATATACATGTCTGTTTTAAAACTTCATTGAGATGAGAATATTAAGAATGTAGTCATTAACAACTTGCTAAACATAAGAAAGATTAATAAATTTGAGAAAAGGTTTAGACAAAGAAATTGCTTTTGAAATATAATCACACACTGCATAATGATGTTTTGATCAATGAAGGGTCATACATATATAACAGTGTGGTCTCATAAAATTATGCTATCTAGTGATGTCTCAGTCACCTTAGTTTGTGTAAGTACATTTTGTGATGTGTGCACAGTTACAAAATCACCTGAATCATTTCTCAGAATGTAGCCCCATCATTAAGTAACATGTGATGTTATTTTCAACTATATAAAAAAAATCCATGAGAATATAGTTAGACCAGGCCTGGGAGTGACCCTACCAGTACCCTAAAAGAACCTGAAGTGTCAGCCTCACTTGAGAACCTGTTAGAAATTCTACTTTCTAGGCTTCCACCTATCCTGCAGGATCAGACAGTCTGATGATGCATAAACAAGGGAATGCTGAAGTACACTAAAGTCTGAGGGATAAGATTTGAATCCTGATCCTGTCATCATCAACTTGAGTAACTTTTACAAGTCAGCTATTTAGGGAATTCCAAGTTTATCATCACTAAGAAGAGATAAAATAGTCTATTTTGTAGGCAAGTTGTGAAGAGAATTATAGAGACGATGAACCTGAAAGCACTTTGTAAACTGAAAAGACTATAAAAATAGAAGCAACCAGTCTTCTATGTCATGTGAACATCTTTTTAAAGTGTTTAAGAACACATGATGTGTATTCAATGTATGATAAGTATTCATATATGTTCTTATTATTTTTGGTGATTTTAATCATCAACAAACAGAATAAAAAGGAAAAATATTCAAGACTGAAATGACAGTGGGACCTCAGCTATTGATTCTATTGGCTGAAAGTATCCTATTTAATCTTAAATCATTTGCCCAGACTTATACCATATATCACCATTTCTAAATGGAACAACTCTAGTGATGATTTTCCTTTTTTATCATACCGGGAATTGAACTCGGGTCCTTGTGCTTGTGAAGCAGGCATCGAAACCACTGAGCTAAATCCCTGGCCCCTGATTTTCCTTTTTTGTGAGTACATAATAGGAGGGCCTAGAGCAGGGATCAGCCTTACTGTGTTCGAGGATTGGCTCTGCTGTGCAATTGCAGTGCAACTTTAGACCAGTCCCTACCCTGCTGTGCATGTACAAGGGCTCAGCAAGATAAGCCTTGCAATCTCTGTAAATTCTGGTTATACTTTAACACTTTAATGCACCCTACCCCCCATTGCCTGCACCCACTCATATTATTTAAACTTTAGAGGATTCCAAGATGTCTGTCTTTGCGCAAGAATCTACGAAATTGTGAAAGAGGAATGTTCTCTGAAAACATTTATACATTTTTTTCATTTTTAATGTATTCAGATCAAATATTTTATCAGATCAAATTAAAAAGACAAAGACAGACAAATGAACACTGAACTCAGTTCACCATGCCTGGTGCTGCCTCCTGATATTCTATTTCTACATCATCTAACATTCCTTTTGGAAAGTGTATTTTATTGCCACTTACAGTAAAAAATTGTAAAATATGCCTTGGTTTTTAGAGGTATGAATGAATGGTTTAAGAAAACCTCAAGGTCAGAAGTAAACCTTTTTCAAGAGATGCATAATAAAAAAATCAATATTTTGAGCAAAACATATTGAGTTTGAGCATGGAAAGCAAAAATAATTCAAAAATATTAATTAATATATAGGCATCTCTCCAGAACATCCATTGGCTAGTAATAAAGTATCCATTTATTTCTCCAGTAACATCATAGAGTTCCCAATCTTTGAAAAATGCAGAGAGATGTTGACATGTCTACTCCACCACTTTTAAAGCGTAATTTGAAGAAGATGCACACAGGAAATTATCTCATTGGAAAACTGTTTTGACTCTTTGCTGTGGTTCACTTCAAACTAAAAAATAAAATCTTAGCCCATGTCTACAGAATGCCGTTCAGCTATGTCAGAAAAAGAAAACATACTATAAAAGCATCATCCAAGTTGATCTTCTATATAATTTTATTGACTTTTATTTATAATTTACAACCACATCTTCTTGTCCTAAAAGATTTCTAAGTTGATGTTTAGCCCGACAGTATACGTTTACAGTGTTAAACATGTACTTACTCCCAGGGTAGTGTTAATACAATGGCTAATAAAACATAAAAGCACTCCTAACACTGAGTTTACATCACTTAAAAGAGACACAAAAACATATAGATTGATATTAAACATTATGAAAAGTTAATTGAAGGAAATAGATGATGCAGCAATAGCAAATAGGACAGTGATCTACATGGACGAGTGAGGAAGGAACTCTGAGCACATTATTGAGCTGACATGTGAACAAGATGAAGGCAGAAGGAGGCATGGATAGCCCTAAGGAGAAAAAAGAAACAGGATGTCTTTCTGGATGAAGAGAATAATGAAGAATTAAAAATAAGCCTAGAGAAACCAATAGTGGGATAGATATTATCCTTATCCTATGGAATACCTAGTCTTGCAAGTAAGCAGGTATTTATGAGGAAACATGCATAAGTCAACCAGGCACTGTAAAGGAGAGTTACGGAGATCTTGGGGGACATAAAATAGCAAGGCATGGAAAGCCTGGATTGTGGGAATGACAAGAGCTCCTTTGGGAAAAATAATGCTTAAATCTGACATGAATAAAACTAATAAATTCCACATATGGAAAAAATGAACCATCTATACAGGATTGTAAAGGTTTCTATGTAAACTATTTATTTTGAAGATTGAAATAAGATACACTGTGCACTTCATGCAAAAATATAAGCATACAAAAACTTTGGTTTATATGACAAAATTTCAAAATATTACAACTGGTGTATATTAAAGGGGTGATAAGAAAGAAGAGTTTTATAAGCTTTATTTTTATCTCACCATTTCATTTTATTAAGGTATTCATTAATAAAAGAAATACATCTCCAAAGCCACCAGATACCATGGAATGTGAGAAGAGAGGTTGTTTATATGATGGCAACAGCAATTAATAAATTCTGAGTAGTGATGTGCTAGAGCCAGTTGCTTGGGCAAGTGAGGACCTATTTTTACATGTCTTCCCTATTTCAAGTTCAGTGACATCATGTTGTTAGCTTCAAATTAGCTGTGGCGGGAAGCTTCACATCATAAAATTGGCAAAATAAGAATTGCAATAGCTCTTTTCAGAGAGTCACTTGCACAATGAGAGTTTTGGGCCAGCATTACTTACACTATGGCTATATAAAGAAAAATGTGGAAATACAAATCCTCACTGCACTGGAGACAGTGTGTGAAGCTTTCTTTATGATCCGAAACACTTTCGGTAATGGCAGTGCTTCTCATCCTTTAGTATACAGGGGAATTACCAGACAATCTTGCGAAAATTCAAATCATCATTGTGTGGAACTGAATTGGGGCTTATCATGCTGTTTTTTGGATTCTTACCAGTTAAGCCTATGATGGTTTTAAAATCGCATGAGTAGTAAAGGTTTATGGTACATGTAATTAATTTTCTTTAACTAAACAAGGCCCCCTGAAGTGATTTTTTTTTTTTTGGTACCAGGGATCGAACTCAGGACCTTGCGCTTACAAGGCAGGCACTGGAACCACTGAGCTAAATCCCCGGCCTGGAGTGATTTTTTCGATCAAAATCCTTTATTAATAAATGGTGAAACTAAGCTCTTGAAAAACTATTTACATAAAGACTTTTGGTTATTGTTTTTAGTAGAAGAATATAAAATATTTTCTATTTATTTTGCAATGTGAACAATTTATTTTTGCTAAATGGTAACCTACTAAATAATATTCCACTAGAAATTCTAATAAAATTGATTTTTAAATCACTGGTTAAAAATTAAAAAGCAATGATAAAAAAATGTTCTACTTCCCACTCTCCAAACTTACCAACAGCACAGAACAAAGTAGAGTGTGTATGCCTGTAGGTGGTGTAGGGTGAGTTAATTTTCTAAATGATCACAACTACTATCCAAAACAATTTCAGACACTGCTACAAAATCTATGGAATATGAAATAAAATGCTGGAGAAGATGTAGAGACATAACACGTACTTCATACCTCAACAAGCATTCAGATTTTCTTCTAAATAATCATTATCCTTAGAATTCCATTCAACAGTATATATATATTTTATTAGTATATGTTTGTGGTACATAATGAATGCACTCCTTATGGGGAGTGGTACATGTATATAACACATCTTCATTCCTTTTTCATCCCCTTCCCCTCACATCCCTTCCTGCTCCTTCCGACTCTTAGTCCTCTTCCCATTTGCAAAAGCTCTATTTTCATTTTTTTCCTTTAATTCTTTCTTTATTTCATCACCTCTCTCTCCTCTCCCTTCCCTTCCCTCCATAACAGCCATACTTTTGAGTAATTAGATATAGAGGTATGAGAAATGTATGTCAACTTTTTCTCACTGGGACATAATACCAAACACCCGCAACTTAAAGAAGGACAGGTTTAATTTAGCTCACAGTTTCAGGGAATTCAGTCCATCTTCGGCAAACTTCCAGGCTGGAACATGACAGCAGAAAAGCATGATGGAGCAAAGCTGCTTAGGTCACGGCAGCTGAGAAGCAGAGCAGAAGAGTGCCAGAGCGCAAAGGAGCCAGGGCCTACATATTGTCCCCGAAGTCACGCCTCCATGACTCGCCTAGACACACCCAGAAGTCTGCTCCACCAATCCCTTGGGTGGATCCCAAAGCCAATCAAGTTGACCCAGTCAAGCTTAACTGTCATGAGAAGACAACTGGAGAGGCAGAAAACATGTCTGCAGAAACTTAAACTGGTATTACAGAATGACAAAGGAAACAAATTGAAGAAGAAGCCGTACTATTGTTACGTTTATCTACAATCCAATCTCATATCCAGATGGATTGTTGGAAGTGAAATGGAGGCAAAAATTACTACAGCACAAAACAGAAAGCGTAGAGCTTAAAGAATTTATTGTAACTAGCCAAACATTCAAATGCTAATAACCCAGAGAAGACATTCCATATGGTGAAAAAAAGAAACATTTATTTTGAGAAACTGCCCCAGAAAATAAACCTATATCAAATATTGGCATCCCTACTTCATTATCTTTTTCCCTATATTCTAAAATATTGCTGGCTCCAAAAGATGAATAATAATCTCAAAGAGATAAACATTAAATTAGTCAAAGAAATTGAAACAAGTTTAATTAAAAGAAGGAATTGAACAATAGTAAAAGGCCAGTAACTAACACACAAAACAGAAAGAATTGTTCCAGCATTTGCAAACATGCATTGCATGAGAAAAGTAGCTCTGATAATAAAAAGGTTCAAAATGGTTAAAAATTTTGATAAGAAATATGAAAGCTAAGAGAATTTAGAAATTAATTAGAGAAGAGAGAACAACTGAGTAGATATTAGAAACAAAATTATACATATGCATTACTAAAAATATTGTAGGGCTTAGCCCTAAAACAAAGAAATTACACTAAATAAAAGCAAAAGAGAAAAGAGATATTAAAATATGAAAAGCAATACCCGAAACTCAGACAAAAGATATCCAGCTCACACCGAATTGATGTTCCTGAAGAATGAAGCAAGATATTTGAATGCTGAGAAAGGCAAAAATGGGGGAATAAAAAGGATATATTGTATCTCAGGGGAAAATGGTACAGAACATTCAGTATGAGAACCTATCTGGAAAAAGTTATTGAATTTCAAGGATAAACCAAGACACATGAGTGCATTCAGGAAGAAAGAAAGAAGGTTTATAAAGAAGGTTCTATTCTCTACTGCATGGGAGAGATTAAGTGATACTAGAATTCCTGTTTAAAAATACAAAATAAAAACTTGGAAAAACATATGAATCAATTGTTTCCAGAGAGCTGAGTACAAACAATTCAAGGCCATGATCCACGAATTAAGGAAAATTAATGAGTTAAACACTAAATACACTCTAGCTATATGGTTAGAGGC
This sequence comes from Heterocephalus glaber, assembly GCF_053883595.1. Classification (NCBI taxonomy): domain Eukaryota; kingdom Metazoa; phylum Chordata; class Mammalia; order Rodentia; family Bathyergidae; genus Heterocephalus; species Heterocephalus glaber. The sequence goes on along the minus strand of NW_028258459.1, from coordinate 3,022,982 downwards.
ATGTCTGGACCACAGAACAGGAAGGGAGAAATGAAGCTAGCATAGTGCTCTTGCTGAACTAAGAAAGCAAATATCAGAATTTAGGGTGGATGAAGCATCTAAATATAATATAGCAGAAAAGTACAGAGTCAGGAATTATGGAAAATAAGAACTGTAAGATTCTTCATAGAGATCCCCTTGAGTTTTCTGCTGAATATGAAGCTGCATATGTATAGCATGAAACCCCAAGGAGACAAATAAGTTACAAATCCTGGAAATTTAATTTCATAACTCCTAGAGTTTATACAACACACAGAGACTTTTGAGTCCAACCAGGAAGAAAGGAGGTACTATGATGAAGATCCAAAGGACTTTGTAGAAATACTGGAAAGGTTATTTATTCATTTATTTATTTTTGATACTGGGGATCGAACTCGGGTCCTTGTGCTCGCGCAGCAGGCAGCAAAACCACTGAGCTAAATCCCCGGCCTGGAAAGGTTATTCTTCAAGAATTGTCATGGAATATCCTTAAGTTTACTCTTAATATTACTTAATATATGTATGTAGAGAGCCAAAAAACTAGCCTCTGAATGATCAAGTAAGATTTCAAGTAACCTAAATGGCAGCCTAAAGTAAATGTATAAACCAATATTCAGGAAGATATCAAAATTTGTACACTAATCAATGTAGAAATGAAAAGGTATAGTTGTGGTATAAGAAAAAGTTCCTAGACATGCTAAGAAGCAGAAACATATGCTCATGACCAGAAGAAAAATGAGTCAATAGAAACAGACCCAGATTTGAGAAGCATGATAAACATACCAGAAAAATACATTAAAACAGACATTACAACATGTACAAGAATTTATGGAAAAGCATAAAAAATAAGTAGAAGGCAGGGCTGAACAGTAAAATATGTGAAATTTAAAAGTCAGAGAATTAACTTAAAATGTATGATACTACAGAAAATCCTAAAGACATGAAAATAGTAATTATTGAATCTAAGTTACAGGTAGGAAAATATTGTAGAAATATGGAGAGTGCTGTGCAAAAGCATCTTAGTTTGATGCAATACTATTTACCTATTTTTGTTTTTGTTGCTTGCGTTTCTATAGTCTTATCCCACCCCAAAAATCTTTGTAATGAACTGTTTCCCTTGAATTTTCTTCTACCAGTTTCATAATTTCAGCTCTCACATTTGGGCTTTGCTTCATTTTGAGTTGATTTTTTGTATAGTGAGAAGTGAGGTTCTCGTTTCATTGTTCAACATATGTGCATCTGATTTCCCCAGAGTATTTATTTAAGAAACTATCTTGTCTCCAAGTTACATTCTTAGTGCATAAACATTTCTTGTTCTCAGTCATGTTTTGAAAGTTAAAAAAAGGTTACCAAACAGAAGATGGTAGAGTAGAGATCACTATCGGCTAGGAAGGGTGGGGCGACAAGGACTATATAACAGGTGGCAAAATTCAGTTAGATGAGGGAGTTCATTCTAATGTTCTATAGCACAGTAGGGAACTAAAGATTACAACAAATTTTTATTTCAGATTAACTACAGAAGATGAGTTTTAAGTTTCCTAACACATCAAAATCATAATATTTGAAGAGATGGAAATAGTAATTGCCCTAATTTGATTATTACACATTGTGTAGTTGTATCAATTATAATACTGTCCTTTATAAATAAGTGCAGATATTATATGTTAATTAAAAATTTTAAAATGAAACATAAAATATACCTCATAGATGTGTAGAGACACATAAAGGAGTCTAATATGTGCATAATCTTAGGCAGAAAAATATTTTTTAAAGTAAGGGCTAGCTGCCTAAACTTTACTTCTCCTACTTCGTCAGCAAAATAGGAGAATAAAAAATATACAAAAATGTTACTTTCTATGGAATCAGCAAGCCATCTGGCAAAAGAAAAATGTGGTAACAAATATTTTTCTGAGCTCCGGAAGCTAATGAAGTTCTTGGAGGAAACCAGACAGTATCTACTCAGGAAATATTTCTAAAACTTTGTATCTACTCCTCCGTAAAAGCAATAAAAGCACTGGACAAAAATCTTTTTTGGGAAAAAACGAGAAAACAAAAGCATATAGGGCTAGGGATTTAGCTCAGTGGTTCCGGTGCCTGCCTCGCAAGCTCAAGGTCCTGAGTTCGATCCCTGGTACCCCCCCCCCCAAAAAGCATATATAAGGACCAAAACAGATGATAGACATTGGAAAGTAGGAAGAAAATATTCAAATGGGAATGTGAACAAGGGAGGGGAGAAGGGGAAGGGAAGGAAGAGAAAAGAAAAAAAATAAAGAATAGAAGTAAAAAATGGAAACAAAGCTTTTGTAAATGGGGAGAGAAGGAGGAGTTAAAGGGTGGAGAGAGGGCCGGGGATTTAGCTCAGTGGTTCCGGCGCCTGCCTCGCAAGCGCAAGGCCCCGAGTTCGATCCCCGGTACCAAAAAAAAAAAAAAATTACTGCTTGTGGGAGTGTAGACTAGTGCAACCACTGTGGAAATCAGTATGGAGATACCTCAAAGAACTAGGACTGGAAGTCCCATTTGACCCTGCTATTCCACTGCTGGGGATCTTCCCCAAATAACTAAAAGAATCATACCACAGTGATACATGTTCACCCATGTTCATAGCAGCATAGTTTGTAATAGCTAAAACTTGGAAACAGCCCAAATGCCCATCAACTGGAGACTGGATAAAGAAAATGTGGGTTTTTTAATAAAATGGAGTACTACTCAGCCATAAAAAATGAGAAATTAGAGACATTTATAGCTAAGTGGATGCAAATTGAGGCCATACTCTTAAGTGAAATAAATAGGACACACATGTATGAATACCAAATAGTTTCTCTGGTGTGAGAAACTGAAAGTGTAAATAAGGACTAAATGTATAATAGGTAATGTGAAATAGGAAGAAAAGGGGCAAAGGGGAAGGAAGTGGGAGGGCTAGGGGAAAGGATAGAAGGGAATGGGATTAATATGGGAAAATGGAAAAATAGGAACAAAATCTTTGTAAATAGGGAGGACTGGAGGGGTTGAAGGGAGGGCTGGGCAAGGGTGAAAAATAAGAACCAAGAGAGACTATGAAAAGGTGCAAATTTCCAATGATGAATGTCATTATATTGTATACCTAAAATGTACCGATGATTTGAATGAATAATTGATAATGTAAAATAGGAAGAAAAGGTCCAAAGGGGTAGGGGTAGTGGGAGGGGCACGGGAAAGGAAAGAAAGGAAAGGAAAAAATGATGAGAAATGGAAAAATGGAAATAAAGTCTTTGTAAATAGGGAAGGGTGGAGGGCGTGAAGGGAGGGCTAGGAATGGGGAAAAAATAAGAACCAAGATGCATTATGTAAAGGTACAATTCCCAATGAGAAATGTAATTGTGTTGTATACCTACAATGTACCAATAAAAGAATTTAATACAGAAAAAAAAAAAAAGACAAACAGGCAATGGACTGAAAATGTGATAGAAAAGTTGTTCAATATGGCCCACAATGAGCAAATGGGTCTTATGTAATAACACTTATTGGACACTTATTCCATACAGTTCTAAGCACTTTTATATATGTTGTCATTTATTCCTCATAAGAATCTCATGGTACAGGTACTATCATTATTTACCAATGAATATTAAACATAGAGGGTAATAAGCTTACCCAAGGCTACATAGCCATTAAGTAGTTGATCTGGAATCAAAACCTAAGAAGTCAGTCTCCTTAATCTGTGCTTTCGACCACTCTCATGTACTTTTGAAATATTTCTCATGAAATATTTTTGATACCTTAATTTCAGCTGGTTTGTAGTAGCGTCTGTTGGAATCTTCCAGTGATGTTCTATATCCATCCCTCAAGAAACGCTTAAATCCATATTTTCCTTTTAATTTTCTCACCACTTTGTCAAGTGTCTGGCTGAATAGCACTTCATCATCCAGGGCAAATGCAGATAACTGATGCAAGGGAGCAAGGCAGTACCAGTGTTCTGGGGTCAATGAGAAAGAGAGATTGTTAAGCAGCAGCACGATCAAAACAGCCCAAGGAGAATCTTAGAAATGAAAAGTCAAAAGAGGTTATCCAACTGACAGTGACTTTGCTGCTTCATGAGACAAATGTTTCATGCTATGTCATGCTTCAATGAACCCGACAGAGGAGATAAAACTTTATTCATTAATAAAGAGAATTTTCAAAGTTCAACACTGGGCTCAAACTTTAAAATATTAATTAAAGCAACATGTAAAAACTTAACACTACCCAAGTAGGGTGGCACACACTTGTAACTGTAGCACTCTGAGAGGCTGAGCCTAAGGCAGGAGGATTGCAAGTTCAAGTCAAGCTTAGGCAAATTACTGACTTAGTCAGAACCTGTCTCAAATTTTTTAAAGAAAGGGAAAAGGGGCTGGTGATATAATTCAGTGCAAAGGCCCTGGATTCAATCCCCAGTACCATTAGCAAAAACACTAATAATTATCACAACTTAGTTTGCCACAGTAATTTGCTTATAAAAGTGAAAAGTGCAAAAATTAGTTGAGTAAATTTGCAGCCTTAAAATTTATATTGCCCAAAGCTAAAATATATATGGTAGAAGTTTCCTTATTGATATGAACAGATCTATTGATATTAACAAAATGCTTATACATAGACCTATGGCAACAATCATTATGAACAATATTGTTCTAGGTTTGTAAAATAAATATATATATATATGCATAAAAACATGTAGAAACATGTATTGCCAAATGTTGTCACCCTAAGATTATATCTGAGAGGTAGCAAAAAGAGATGGTATATTATTAAATAAACAAATGATGCTTAAAAAAAAGGGTGGGGAGAGGAATGGGGAAAAAAGGATTAAGATATGTATGGGTACAAATTTCCTATGCTGAATGTGATCATATGTATGACAACTATGCACTAATAAAAATAAAACTTAAAGAAAGAATTTTAAATCCTTTAAAAAGTCAGTCAAAGGGTTACAACAATATGATGAGCATTTCTAAAAACATGCCTAATACATAAAACAAACATATACGTAACATGTACTTAAGAACAAACATATACATAAGCATAATATTTGAAAAAAGAGGAAACCTCAGCATTGTTCTTGTTCTATTCTCATATACCTTGTCCAATTCTGTATAGCCCTAAAACATCTCTGTGAAAACCAGCAGTCTGGAAGACATTGGAAGAAATAAATGCCTTTGGAGATCCAAGATAGCCTTATTCTCAGAGACTTAGCTATGACATTTTTCACATGTTTGACATATTTAGCTTCTTGAATAACTATTTTCAATATATATCATTATATGAGCTGTTTCAAAATTCAGTGCAAATACCAACAATCCTAGGAGACTTCACAAAAAAATTTTGTGGTAATTGTTTAACATAGTAGGGGTCTGAGGTTCCATTATCAGCAGAGGCTAACAAAAGATTGACGATTTTTTTTTAATGGAGCATGGAAGTCTATATGGGTTCACTAAAATTTTAATATATTCTTGGGAATCTAAAAGGCCATGCATATGTGCAGAGTTGTGTAAATGTCCAGTAAAAAACAAAAAGTCCCTAGTCTTTGGCTGTGTTATGACACTCCAAGGAAATAAGTATGAGTTTATAGATATGCTAATTTCTTGATTTAATCATTCAAATATGCATATATATAAAATTTTCCTTATTGTCCATGGGACAATTGGAATAACCAAGAAAAAAATAGACAAATTGGACTTTTTCAAGCTTAAAAACCTTTGTACATTACAGGACACAAATAATAAAGTAAAAATATAATTTAATTGAATAAAGTACATGACAATGACATATTTAATGTCTCATAAAGTACTAGGATTCATCATATATAACACACTTTTACAACTCCACAATAAAAAGATAATGAAAGTAGATAAAATATTTTTCTAGATATTTCTTCAAAGACAATTCTGTAAAAATTCTATAATAAATGTTCCACATCCTTCATCTGTAGAGACATAAATCAAAACTGCAATGAGGTACAACTTTACACTCAAGATTGTTAACATTTAAAAAGTCCATAAAATAAAAAGCACTGGCAAGAAATTGTCACTCTCAAATATTTCTGGTGGTAGTTGAAATTTTGTTACCAGTATAGAAAATAGTTTGGCAGTTCTTTAAAATATTAAACATACAAGTGCTATGTGACACATCTATATCCCAGATATATAAAAAAAGAGATTGTATATGAATGTTCATAGAAATATTAACAAAACCAGCCAAAAAGTAGAAAAAAGCTTAACATGTCCATTATCCAAAGAATATATTAGCAAAATGTGGTATATTTGTACAACGTAATATTAGATGGTCATCAAAAGGAATGTTGTACAAATTCATACCACAACCTGGATAAACCTTGAAAACATCAGGCCAAGTGAAAAAATTCTGGCTCAAAGGGCCACTTAATGTTTGATTTCACTTATATAAAATATTTGGAGAGGGTAAATCCATCTAGAAAGCAAGTAGAATGCTACATGATGGAGGCAGGGAGGAGGTTAGAATATATAGTGACTGCTAAGAGGTATGTACTTGGTTTCCTTTAATTTTTTTAAGGTGATGAAAATTTTCTGAAGTTAGTGGAATGGTTGTAAAACTTTGTGAATGTGATAACACCCATTGAAATTTTACATTTTAAGCTAATGACTATGTTATGTTAATTATACCTCAATAAAGCTGTTGTTTTTAAAACAATGAGTGGAAATTGACCATAGATTTGAACATGTTACTAACGTAGAGGTGGCATATAAGCACAGAAAACAGTGCTAGAAATAATTTATTGTTATTAAAATTACAATGAGATATCCTGATACACCTAGAGAATTGAATAATGAAAAGCGTTATACTATTGAGTTTTGATGAGACTGCATAGCAACTAGAATTCTCAAACGTTGGGAGGAGTACAAAAATGGTACAGCATCTTTGGAAAATGGTTTGGCATATTTTTATAAAATTAAACGTATCACATGGTCTTGCAATTCCACTGTTAGGTATTTACACAAGCAAGATTAAGGTATATGTCTGCATAAAGACATGTCAGAAAATGTTTATAGTAGTTATTTATAATCATCAAAAACTGGAACAAAAATGTTTATAAAGTGGTGAAAAGATAAATATATTGTGATGTATCAGTGTTATGTTAGTAATAAAAGAACAAAGAGCTGATGCAAGCAATATTGTGGATTAACACACAAGCATCACACAGAATTAAAGGAGGAGGATGTGAAAGGCCTTTGTTACACTTACAGACATACTAGAAAAGAAAAATCCATCAGGGTGGAATTCAGATATATGACTGGGCATGGAAAGAGGAGGTTCAGTGCAAAAAAACAATGGAGACTTGGTCTAATGGCCATTTTGTGTATCTCAAATCTGGTGATGTTTAAATGTTTATATGCGTTTGTTAAAAAATTCAGCTATATCCTTTAAAAAGGTGAATTTCATTGGATGTAGCTTTTACCTCCATAAAGCTGACCACATATGGAAAATTATACTTAACAGTTTAAAGCAAGTAAGTTAATATTTAGTGTGGGTTATATGATATATTGAAGCAAAGTGACAAGTATAACAGAAAGAACAGAATAAAAATTAAAATAAGGTATTACTTTATCAATGAAGTGTTTGTATTAGTGAACTTTCCCATCAATGGGACACAGTACCTGGAATCCAAAACTTAAAAGAGGAAGTTTAATTTGGCTCATGGTTTCAGGGCATTCAATCCATGGTTTACTGGCTCTAAGGAAGAAATATCATGGAGGAAGGGTGTGGTAAAGCAAAGCTGCTCAGTTCCTGGTACCCAGGAAACAGAGCAAGGGAACAGTGCCAGAAAGGTAAGGGTAAGGCCATATATATATGATATGTATATATGGTACCCAAGGTAGAATTTGAAGTATATACTTTAAAAGACGGATGTATTGGATTGATCCCCCTCCCCCACAGACCAGGCCAATCCCTGGGCAGGTCCCAAAGCCAATCAAGTTGAAATTCTCATATTTTTGAAATTCTGCCTAATAAATCCCTTTATGGCTCTTAAAAAGAGTTTCCTCTCCACCCTAACCACCACAGTGGTATCATATTATTGAAAGTAGACTATAAGTATGCATACTTAAAAACAGTATAGGAACTACTCAGAAATTACACATAGGAAAAATTGCAGGATACACAATTTCCCATTATGCTATACAATGAAAGAAGACTGTAAAGCAACATCTGCAAAGCTCTAGGCAATGACAAAGTGATCCAGGCATTTCATATTCAAATTGTACTCTATAAAATCTGTAGGATGTGCTTGCATACAACATCCTCATTGTACTATCCTTTAACTTATTTGTCCCACTCTTTTGTCGCTGTCTTTACAGCAATATTACGATCCTCTATTGATTCACCTATCAAGCAAGATTCTGTGTCAGTTGAAGAAAATATCACTTCACAAACTGTTGCCATACAAATACATGTGCTTTATCAAAAAGTTGGCCCTTAATGAAACCTAGTAATACTCTTTATGTTCCTTTAACTAGAGTTCTTCATCTTTCTCTTTCAATCTATTAGAACGTTAACATAATTTGAAGTCTCCCATCCCACCTAAGAAAAGAAAAGGTCATCAAATCGAGCATTTGGAACTTTTGCCACTCTCCATGCCAACAACTGTCTTTACATTCATATGTCTCTTACTTTATTCAAGATTCATTCGCATGCCTGTTCTCTGGACCCTATTCAATGCTGCCTCCTTAAAGAAAAGCAAAATTCCTACAATATCAGCCTCACTTCCTACTTTCATCTTCCCATATACACTGAGACATATTTTAGTCTCTGATACATTAAAAATAAAGAATTACAATGAAATCAGAAAACATCCCCCATTGACTTCCTGTCACTAGTTAGTATCCTATCTCTATGTTCTCCTTTATTGAAAATGTTTCACGATCTGTTTACAATGACTGCTTCTTCTAACTTTCTGCTCATCCTTCAGCTAACCAAACCAGTCTGACTTCTACCCAGTCACTCCACTGAAATGGCTCTTGCTAAATTCACTGAAGGCCTCTATGTTATTAAAGCTCATAACAACTTTTGGAATGTGGTGAAGTCTCAGCCTCTTAGCAGCACTTACATGTGTTAAAGCCTTCCAGTTATTATTTGAGCAAATGTGTTTTTCCTATGAATAAAATCATTTTTCAGTAATAGATGTAAATATAGAATTCTCACAAATATAATATGTAAAATTGCAATGTTCTCCTAATGTGTTTCCTCACATAATATTCACATTCCTTTCAGGTATTATGAATTATGGTTTTTGAAAACTGAAAGTTAAAAGGTTTGATACTTCAAATCCTGCAACATAACAACTTTCTAGATTAGTCCCATTGTTCTGTAATTGGATGTATTTTGTTTTTATTATATTCAATGAGTAAAGCAATGGAAAAAAGAGGATTAAAATTGCTCTTATTCTTCTAAAAGGGCGTAATGTCTCTGCTTGACCCACTTTTAGAATGGCTATAACCTGAAGTTTTACTAAAATCAAGAACTACTATGTGCAAATTAAAATTCTTTCGTAAAAACTGCGTTACTATTCATTTTATTCATCAGATACAAATCTTTAATAATGACCCATTTTCCTTATGGAGAGATAATACATGTGATAATGTTTTATTTAAAATCCATGTTTTATTCCTTATATTATCATTATGACAATGCAAAAGGTGCAGACTTTGCAAAAGGTGCAGACTTTACAAGATATTTGTGCTAAATTGACAGGAAGAAGCCCCCTTATGCTGCCATTCTCTAATAGTTCATCTCACCTAGTCTGTCCATGCTTGGTAGTAAGATGATAATTCTGAGTGTTTACCCCACTCATTCAATTCAAGTTTCTTTCCTACAGCAGTATTTGATGTTTCTTCTCTTTGTTGGTTATTTTTCCTTTGGGAAGATTTAAACAGGCAATAAAGAGTAACTGAGAATAATCCATACCCAATCGTGAGAATAAAGATGATCATGATCAGGGTAAGATATGATCTTTGCTCTTCAGCACCAAGCTCTGCATTCCTATGTGTGAGCTAAATGTTTTGCAACAATGGTGGAAAATGTTTTCATGCTAGTCTTGGATTAATTCCTCTACATTTAATCGTATTTAAAAATCATTATACTTTGATACCTCACTCTTACTGAATAACCCAAAAAGGTATTTTTCCTCTTCCTATGATATACAATTTAGCTAGCTTCATTTCTAGAGGAAAATTTCTTACCAAAGCTCTGAGAAATTCCACACTATCATCTGAATATATAGGTGAACTATCTTCTAATTCTGTAAAATATTTCTTGAAGCTATTTCTGTCCAGATTTTCCTTACTACAAATTATGTTTTCTTTGTGACCACCATGGTGGGAGAAGTTTCATAAACTTTACTTTAGCAGAGATGATGACATCTTCCAATTTGAAAGCTAAGTGGAAGAACCAGTCACTATTCTTAAATAACTTACACTGTGATTAATCCTTGTACCATGATATCAATAATCCATTTATTTCCTATCCTCACAAATAGCAGTGATTATAACTCAGATCCTTCTAGTACCACACCAAACTTTTTTGTTTTCATTTTGTACCTTTTGCCTTTATCCTCAATGATACTATGTAAGCATACTGTACCATGTGTCCACAGCCTATGTTTTAAGATCCTGCAGATCAACAAAATTGAAATACTTACACGACGTTCTATTGTTTGTCCATCTTCTTAGTCTATGCAGGTGATCAGTTGTACCAGTTAACTCTGTTCATGTTCTGTATAACACAGCAGAGGTCGACAGATTCAGATTTGAGTGCCAAGTTCATCACTTCGGTAAATGATCTAATTCCCATAAACTCAATTTCCTTACATGTACAGTGAAAGCTTTTATTGGTTCCATTCTCTAGAACACTGAGAAAGACTGTAAGTTAATCATTTAGCACAGTATCTGGCTGTTAGACTTTATAGTGATAATAGGTGTTTTAAGGTGCCAGTATATAGCATTCTCCTTCCTGTGTGCACCTACTGAACTAATAATTGAGAGTAAAAAGATGGGCAACAACAACAATGAAAAATCTCTTTATCACTATAATACTAGTACTGAAGAGTACAGTTTATTAGGCCTTTAAGAATGATGAGCTTCCTAATACTCTGGAATTAGCCAGACCTATCCGACCAGTCCCAGGCAGCATTGGACTATCACAGGTATCATGTGAAATTTATATCATGGAAGGACATGGCCCAATTTACCTCTCTATAGTCAGTATGGCCATCAACAAGAGGAAGCGGAGAGGGAAAACATTTATACACACACTGTTCTTACATCAAAATTCACTAATAAAGTCACCCCCTTCTTTAAGGAGAACTGAATGAGAGGATAAGAAAGTGTCCCTTTTCCTTCAAGCTCTCGGTCATATGCTACCCTTTCACTCAATCATTTCAAACTCTTCTACTCAGAAATTATTGTTATCCTTTTTGAATCTTCATTGTTCATTAAGTGTGACTCTCTTAAAGCACAGACAACATTACTCAAGAAATGACTGCTAGATATTATTTTCACTTCTATTCACTCACTCATGCAACACTAATCTCTTGGTGACCCTCAATGTGCAGTATATACACATGCCAGAAATGGCAAACAAAGCACATTTTCTGTCTTCCTGAAGCTTAAGAGCTGGTGAGGAAGAGGGACAATCATTTCTATGAGGACATAATTTGTATCTCTCTTATTTTCTGCATCCCCTTAAATCTTAGTATTTTCTCAATAAAATTGCATGGGGGGAATGATGAATATTTTAATAGAAAAGCAATTATTTGCCTTAATACTAGGATGTAAATAAAGAAAAAGTTTTCTTTCCAAGAGTCCCATTTAAAATTAATAAATTATTTGCTCAATTTATACTTAAAGTATGTGAAATATCAGTGATCATGATATTCCTGCAAAACACCTTCACAAACAAAGCATGAAATGCTAACACACATAACTCAAATTTAATTAATATAAAGACCTGCTTACATGAACCATTTGACATAGTTTCAGAACCAGCTGGCATACTTTTATAAATAAAAACATATCAATACCTAATAGACGAGCAAATCATTGAAGCAAAACATTGCCTTACATAACTGGCAAGTGGAAGTCCAATAGCCTGATCAGGTTCACAATTCATAACTTGCTGCTTAAGTATAAAAGGTGATTATTGATGTAAGAATCTTGTCAGTATTGTAAAAATTTAGGATAGGTCTTGTGAAATATAACCATACAACTCAAACTCATTTATTTTCACAAAGAAAAACATATTCTTGACCACTTAGATGTCAGTGTGCGTATGATTTGCCTGTAGATCTTATTAAAATATTCTTTTATGGGGTTAACCCTCAAAGAGTCTTTTGTCTTAGTTTGAGATGACACTCCAGTGTTTGGATTTTTATAGGCCTAGCGAATTCTAATGCACATGGTTACTGGATCATATAGTATTTAAGAAAGAGTAATATACAGATTAAGAATACATCTAGTCACCCAGACAGATTATCTCTGATAACTTTTTCTGAATTTAAGGTTGTGCTCTCAGACATAAAAGGCTTGACATAACTGATATGTAATGAAACTTGATCATATGTTGAAATCACATGAGAATACTTAAAATATACCAGTAATTGTATGCCACACCTTGAAATTTTTGTTCAGTTAACCTGGGATGTATCTGGAGAATTGAGAATTATAAAAGCTTCCTCATTATGTTCAGTAAAATAAGGCACCAACAAGCATTAAATGATCGTGTTGATATGTGGAATCTGCAAAAGTCCATTCATAGAAGTTAGCAGTAGAAGAGTGGTCACTAGAGGGTTGGTCAATGGCATTAATGTACAGTTAGGTAGGAACTAGAAGCTGTGAGGGACTGTTACACAGTATGGTGACTATAGGTAAGAGTATGCACTGTACATTTCAAAAAACGAGAAGAAAAGATTTTGAAAGTTTTCACTATAAAAAAAGATAAAAATGTTAAGTTAATGGCTATACTTCTTACCCTGAGTTTATGACTACCTGATGTATGCATGAATTGGAACATCACATTGTACCCCATGTGAGGGTGCAAAGATTATGCATCAGTCAAAAGTAGAATTAAAAGATGAAAATCTATTCAGGTGGTTTTAAAGTAAAACTAAGCTTAAGATTGTGTGTGTGTGTATGTGTGTGTGTGTGTGCTGGTGAGGATGGAACCAACGACCTCATGCATACTAGGTAAACACCCGAGCGCTAAGCTACAACCCCAGCTCCACATTTTTCTTTTCTTTTTTTTGAGGTTGTACATTTATTTATTATTGTCTATATCCATTAAAGTGACTTTTGTGACTTTATGAACGGTTTCTCACTTTTTCTTCTTGCCTTTAAGAGTTTCAAGGGGTTTCTCCTAGCTAGAGCCAACTGTTTCTTTGGATCCAACAGTTTAGCCACCTCTGAAGCAACCTGGTTCTTGTCTGCCTTTTGTGCCTTCAGTTCTCGGACAATGTTGTCCTGTTTTGTGACTTCATCCATCAGTGTTTGAATCTGCTGTGCTCCAGCTGTTTCAACAGTCTCTAAAACTGCTGGCATGGGTGATACTTTTTCTTGGCCCCCTCCAAAACACTGCTGCAAACTTTCAATCTGGTCATTTTCCAATTTTTGGAACAAGGGACTGACTGTGCCAATCTGGTGTCCTGCTGGTAAGGTACACATGAAGTCTGTTAGAAGGACACTGAAGACTGGAAGTGGGAGCTGCAACTGGGCCTGGACGGTGGCACTAACTGCGGGCATGTAAGGCTGGAGCATGACAGACAGCAAGGCAGCTATGTTCACTGCCATGCCTGTCACTGTGCCTGCCCGCTGCCTGTCATCCTCACTGCCTTTTATCCGCTTCCAGGGCTCATTAACCTGAATGTACTGGTTGCCATGTCGAGATACTGTGAGGATACTGCACAAGGCATCCTGGATCCGAACCTTCTGTAGCAGCTGGTGATAATGCCGGAGCTCCAAAGTGATATGGGCCAGCAGACGCTGATCATCAGGGGTAAGCACCATCTCAGGCACATAGCCCCCAAAAAACTTAGACACAAACATCCCAGCCCTGTTGATGAAGTTGTTCAGCAGCTCTGAGTTATTCTTCAGCAGCATGTCTGTAGCAATGAGGTGCTTGACCAAGGTGTAGTTGTCCTCAGCTCCAAGGGCTGAACAAGGAAAGACTAAGCCATGAAAGGGAACATTGTCTTTGGTCATGAACTGGTAAAGGTCCACTTGCTCTGGGTTCTTCCACCATCTCTCCCATTGGTCTGTGTAGTTGGCTGTGATGGGCAGGTAGCCAATAGTGGCATCAAACCAGGCATAGAATACCTTGTCCTCAAAGCCTTCTAAGGGTACAGGGGTCCCCCATTTGAGGTCACGGGTTATACAGTGTGGCTTGAGGCCATCCCGAAGCCAAGACTGGATGATAAACCAGGCATTGAGTGTCCAGTCACTGCCAGGTAATGTCTTCCCCAGCCACTCCTCCAGTGGCTTTTCCAGCATAGGCAGGTCCAAAAACAGGTGCAGGGAGGACTTCACCACAGGGCACAACCGACAGACTTTACACTGAGGTTTCTTGAGCTCAGTAGCATTGATGAGTTTGCCACACTTGTCACACTGATCACCTCGGGCCTCTTCATAGCCACAGAAAGGACCCACTCCTTCCACAAAATGGTCAGCCAGGAAACAGGCACAGCACTCACACTGAAGTTGCTCTACACTATCTTGGAATACAAAACCTCGTGCCAACAACCGCTGGAAGATGTCCTGGGTGATTTGGGTCTGCTGTGGAGTGGTGGTGCGACCAAAAATATCAAACGAGATATTAAACCAGTGGTAGATGTCAGCATGGATGGTATGATACTTGTCACAGATTCCCTGGGGGGTTAACCCTTCTTCCACAGCCTTGGTCTCTGTCGCGGGACCATATTCATCTGCCCCACACAGATAGAGCGTGTTCCACTGGCAGAGGTGAGAGCACCTGGCAAAGACTTCGGCACTGAGGACACAGCCAATGATGTTTCCTAGGTGGGGGACGTGGTTGACATAAGGAAGCCCACTGGTGATGAGCACATTCCTTTCCCCCGCCACAGGCAACACTGGATTCTGTTGGGGCCAAAGCAGGGGCAAACTTTCTGGGCCCTTTTCCCAAGCAGTCCCCTCAGGTGGGCTGGGCTGGGTCTGCTTTTGGAGGTAGGGCCTGAGAGCCAGGACACCCCTCTGTTTCAGCACAGTCTGTGCAGCTCGCTGACATGGCTCCTGGGTACTCAGTGTCTGGAACCAGCTGCGCAGAGCACCTAGCTCCTCAGGAAGGTAGGCTGGGTCTTGGAGTAATGGGTATAGCGCTCCCCACAAAACAATGTCAGCTAGAGATTCTGTCTCCCCAGCAAGGAAAGGACAGTTTTGGTGACTCAAGCTGTGGTCAGTGTGAGTCAGTGCTCTCCCTATTGGGCCGAGAACATCTTCACCCTTCTTGCCTTGAACCACTGAATAGTACAGGGCAGCAGACAAAGCTGGCTGCAGCTCTGTTGCCTCCCATTCCAGCCACTGGTTGGTGAGGTCATCTTGTTCCCAGCCAGACAACAAAAAGAAATATCGGCAGATTGCACTAGTGGAGAAGAGGTAGTTGCCACTATCCAGTTGCAAGACAGGGACCTTGGGCTTGGTGAGGAATGGGACCACACACTCTTCCGGACCCACAGTGCTGAGGAGCAGCTCTGCCCGGCCCTGGGCCCTCGAGGCTGCGGCCAGCACTGGCAGGCTCTCCAGGTCCACAGTTTTCCTAAAGTGCTTCTCCAACTGTAATGTATATACAGTCATCAGAGATTATTTTTAAAGTACACACTCTGCTTTGTATATGACAATGTTATCTCAGAAATGAGCTTTCTTATTGATAACAACTATAGACTGTACAAAATACAAAAAGACAATAAAAGTGAACTGCCAGAGGTCTATAAGAGAAGAAGTAGAATAAGGAAAGGAGCCAAAATCTGAAGAAGTAACAGACAGGAAAATGAGTTTTCTTTTGTAATTTTCTCCAACTTTTTCCCAAGAATGTGCCAAAATATCAAAGTAGCATGGCACAAGCAATTATAATTCTGATAGAGACCGGATTATTTTTCTGGGTAGAGGAACCAAAATACAGAGCCTGGGTAACCACAGCCAACTTTTGGAGGGTAAAAGGGGAACCAACTACATATGAAATCATACACATGTCTGAGACTAATCCCTGAATGATATGTGTGCAAGGCTAATTCATTGCAGCACAAGAAAGGCTTAAAGAATTGAGCTGACATTTGAACCATGGCCTTCAGAAGATAAAGCAAGCTTATTTTCAAACTAACAAGGTTAACTGCCACCTGAGCTAAAAGTATCATCCATCCACAGATATTCGACACAACATAACATTTACAGTGTTCAGGATAAAATTCAAAAGAGCAATTCACAAAATAACCTGGAAAATGAGATTCTTTTTTTTTGCACTTTATTAAATTCTTTTATTGGTACATTGTAGGTATACAACACAATTACATTTCTCATTGGGAATTGTACCTTTACATAATGCATCTTGGTTCTTATTTTTTCCCCATTCCTAGCCCTCCCTTCACCCCCTTCACCCTTCCCTATTTACAAAGACAGTATTTCCATTCTTTCCATTTCTCATCATTTTTCCTTTCCCTTCTTTCCTTTCCCCTGCCCTTCCCACTATCCCTATCCCTTTGGACATTTTCTTCCTATTTTGCATTATCAATTATTCATTCTAATCATTGGTACATTTTAGGTATACAATATAATGACATTCATCATCGGACATTTGCACCTTTACATAGTCTCTCTTGGTTCTTATTTTTCACCCTTGCCCAGCCCTCCCTTCAGCCCCTCCAGTCCTCCCTATTTACAAAGATTTTGTTCCTATTTTTCCATTTTCTCATATTAATCCCATTCCCTTCTATCCTTTCCCCTAGCCCTCCCACTTCCTTCCCCTTTGCCCCTTTTCTTCCTATTTCACATGACATGTTATACATTTAGTCCTTATTTACACTTTCAGTTTCTCACACCAGAGAAACTATTCGGTATTTATACATGTGTGTCCTATTTATTTCACTTAAGAGTATGGCCTCAGTGTGCATCCACTTAGCTATAAATGTCTCTGACTTCTCATTTTTTATGGCTGAGTAGTACTCCATTTTATTAAAAAAACCCACATTTTCTTTATCCAGTCTCCAGTTGATGGGCATTTGGGCTGTTTCCAAGTTGTAGGTATCACAAACTGTGCTGCTATGAACATGGGTGCACATATATCACTGTGGTATGATTCTTTTAATTCTTTGAGGAAGATCCCCAGCAGGGGAATAGCAGGGTCAAATGGGACTTCCAGTCCTAGTTCTTTGAGGTATCTCCATACTGATTTCCACAGTGCTTGCACCAGTCTACACTCCCTCCAGCAGTGGAGCAGGGTTCCTCTTTCCCCACAGCCTTGCCAGCATTTGTTATTGGTTGATTTCATGATAGCAGTCATTCTTTCTGGAGTGAAGTGGAATCTCAGCGTTGTTTTCATTTGCATCTCTTGAATGACCAGTGATGTTGAACATTTTTCCATGTATTTATTTGCTATTTCTACTTCTTTGTCTGAGAAATGTCTGTTCATTTCAGATGCCCATTTTCGGATTGGGTTTTTGAATTTGGGAGGTCTGATCTTTTTAAGTTCTTTATAGATTTGAGATAGGAGACCTTTGTCTGAGGAAAAGCAAGTGAAGATTTTTTCCCGCATTGTGGGTTGTCTCTTCACACTGCTGGTGGTTTCTCTTGCTGCGCAGAAGCCTTTTAATAAGAAGAGATCCCACTTGTTGATTGTTTGTGCTAGTTCATGGGCAACTGAGGTTTTGTTCCTAAAATCTTTTCCTACAGTGATGTCTTCAAGGGTTCTACCTAACCTCTGTTCCAACTGGTTCAGAATTTCTATTTTAATATTTAGGTCTTTAATCCATTTTGATTTTAGTTTAGTGCATGGTGAGAGACACAGGTCTAGTTTTAATCTTTGGCAAGTTGAAGCCCAATTTTTCCAGCACCATTTATTAAAGAGGCTATCTTTCCTCCAGTGAGGGTGTTTGGCTCCTTTACTGAAGATGAGATGGCTGAGTGTGTCTGGCGTTGTTTCTGCATCTTCTAATCTGTTCCACTGGTCCTCAGGTCTGTTTCTTTGCCAGTACCATGTTGTTTTTATCACAGTAGCTTTGTAGTAGAGTTGCAGGTTGGGGATTGTGATATCTCCTACCATGTCTCTGTTACCTAGAATTGCTTTTGCTATTCTGGGTCCTTCTTGTTCCAAATGAATTTTTGGATTGTTTTCTCAAAGTCCATAAAGTATGCTGCTGGGATCTCAATTGGAATTGCATTAAATCTATATAGCAGTTTTGTAAGTATGGCCATTTGGAAAATGAAATTCTTTTGCAAAGAAAACAACAGAGGTGAATGTCGAGTAGTCTAAATTAGAATTACTTGTAGTTAGACAGCTTTTTTGTTATTAAAACACAATACCCAACAACCACAAATTTTAAAAGATAAAGGTCTTTCTTTTTATAGAGTCTTTTACAAAGTAAGTGGACATGAGATTCCTTAAGAGTCTGAAATAGATATTTGTTAGGTTTTGTTTTCTGAGAAATGAATCTTGCTATGTAGCCCACTTTGAATTTGAGATCTCCCTTTAGTCTTCCAGGTGCTGAGACTGAAGGGCCCACCGCCATGCCTGGTCTGAAATCACTTTTAAGAAGATAGAATTAAACTAGGGTGTGCGGGTGGATAGGGTGGGATACAGAGAATTTAACCACTTAACAGTTTATCCCATGGGCCATTCAGGTACTGACAATACTGAGCAGCACTGAATTTTTTAAGATAAACCACCGCCAGAAAAGTTATTGAATAAATTTGATAATATTGTCATTTTTATATTTCCTGTTACATTATCTTATAAAAATTAATTTTTAAAATGCAAGTTTGGATCATCCAGCATTTAAATGATTGGACTGGTAAGTGGTTAATCCAGAGCCTTTGCACTGAGCTGTATCCTCAGCCCTTTATAAAAATAATTATTTATTTTGAAAGCCAGGTGTGGTAGCACATGCCAGTAGTCCTAGCACTTGGGAGGTTGAAGCAGGAGGATTGCTATGAGTTCAAGGTCAGCCTGGGCTACACAGTAAGTTCAAGGGCAGCCTACACTAAAAAGGGAGATCCTGTCTCAAAAAACAAACAAATAACACAAAAGATATTTTGAAGTAGGATCTCACTAAGTTGCCTAGAATGGGCTCAAACTCACAATCCTCCTGCCTCAGCCTCCCTGAGTGCTAAGTTTACAGGTTTGTACCACCAGGACTGGCCAGAATATAAACCATCATTCTTATAAGATAGGCCCTTAAAGGAGAAACTTTTTTGTGTGTTCTTTTCCAATGGTCAAGAGTATCTCATCGCTTCTCGGCCTTTTGGCTAAGATCAAGTGAAGAGTATCTCAATTCTAAACAATTCTAAGAGATCATATCATTTTGAGGATATTTTATAATCCACTGAGGAAAAAAAGAACCGGTAGCAATCAATCTGCATAACCTACCGAGCAGTACACTGTTCAGGTTTTTAAGCAGTAAAGAAAATGGTGGGAGTGTTAAGCCCACATGGTATGTGACAGACCAGAGATTCTCATTTGAAATCATGACTGGTTTTTTGAATCCTCTCTTTGGGAATGATACTCCTGTGTAAAGTTCCAGAGACAGAGGAGAACTGGGAGATTAGGAAAGTAAAGACTGCAGAATAAAGCCAACGAGGATGCCTGGTGAGACACAGAAAACGGAAGAATAGTGGGATAGTGTCACTTAATCCCAGGAATGACTTCAGCAACAGAAAAAATGAAAATCTTGTGTTATAGTGGCAAAAAGAAGAGATAAAGTTTAATTTGGATCACAGTTTTCAGATGATTCAGTCCATCGTTGGTTGGCTTCAAGGCAGAAACAGTGTGGTAAAAGGGCATAGCAGAGGAAAGCTGCTCACTCCATGGCAGCCAAGAGAGGAGCAAAGAGAGGAGCTGGGGACAAGAACACAAGCTTCAAGCTCACACCTCCCAGTGATGAATCCACTGATGAGTATAGAGCCTTCATGATCCCATCACTTTCTAAACACGTGAGCCTTTGGAGGAACATTTTTGGTCTAAACCCTAACAAGAACCAAACTTTTTTAAAAAAGAAAAACAATGTATTCATTAAATGACAACAACAGGGCTGGGGATTAAGCTCACTGGTTCTGGCGCCTGCCTCACAAGCACAACGTCCTGAGTTCGATCCCCAGTGCCAACAACAACAATGTAGTGTAAATACATAAAATGGGCAATACAATGAAGTTTCATGAAGCAGCATCCACTTGTAATAAGGCATTATGAAAGATGAACCTCATTTACACATTCATTTTATTAGAAGTAAATGTGATCAGCTGCCAACATTTCAAATGGTTGTGAATCTAACTTCAGTTGTCCAAAAAATTACATACATTTGATAACATGCCTTCCTTGTGCAACTGGTAGACCACACAGACAGATGCTTAGAATGTTGACAATCACGATGTGCTCCAACATTAAATAATTGGAATTCTTCATAAAATGACCTGCACACTCAAGAATGAGTTATATTTTTTATACAAAAAGATTAGCAAGAATAAGAATGTGGCTCAGAAACCACTTTTCTAAATATATTCCCATACAAAATAACTTTGAGATATAATAATCAGATTCTTGTACAGTACTCTATTTAAACAAGAATTAATAAAATAGTAAGTATGTGAAAACTGCAACACCACAATGATTGAGCCATATTACTAGTGTAATTAGACATTAGGACAATTTTAAGAACAAAACTTTGACAGAATTAAAGAAGAAATAACCATTCCCAGAATCATACTAGAAGATTTTACCATCTATTTTTTCAGCAATTGATAGAAAACTCACATAAAGATTAGTAAATGTATAGATTTAATAGCATTGACAGTCATATTCCCTAATTGATACTGATAAACTATTGTATCAACAAGTCAAGAATGCACATTCTTTTCATATTCAGTGTATATTTACCAAAACAGACCATATACTAACTATAAAATGAATGCTAATATGTTTTCTAGGATCCAAAATATTGTTGAGTATATTCAATAAAAACAATAGAATTAAATTAATAATCCTAAACTATGTCTAGAAGACCACAAATACTTGAAAATTTGGCAACATATTACCAAATAATTCATAAGTTAGTCAAGAAATCATGTGAAAAATTATAAAACATTTGGAGTTGAACAATAATAAAAATAAGACATGTCAAACTATGTTAGATATAGCTAAATCAGCACAGAGGGGTACTTAGAGGTTTAAATACTATTTATATTGTGTCTTAGTTACTTTTCTCATTGCTGAGACAAAATACTTGACACCCAGAGTTAAAGGAGGAAAGCTTTATTGTAGCTCACAGATTGTAGAGGTTTCATTTCATAGTTGGCTGGCTCCAAGGCAGGGTGGCATGGCAGAGGGGCACCGCAGAGCAGCCGGGAAAAAGGTAACAACAAGCTACAAGAACCCTCTTTCTGTCTCTTATATTTTATGCAGGCTGCCCACCCTTAGGGAGGATAGCACTTACACTCTTAATCCTAGCATGGCACTGTGAATCAGTCCCAGCATCAAATCTTTGATTCCAGCATCACACACTCTAGATTGAGGCACCTCTGAAAAGCTTTGGGGGGCATCTAGACACAAGCCATAAAACGTTGGAAATGAGGAAATATCTAAAAATATCTAAAAATCAATGAAAGAATATTCTACATTAAGAAACTAGTATAAAAAATAAAGATATTAATAATAACATGAAAGCATAAAGTATAAAACTCACCAGTAAAAGTAATGTAGTCTAATGAAGAATATAGTAATACTATAATGGTGATATGCAAACCACTCTTATCTCTAGTTTAAATGTTAAAAGACAAAATTATTAAAATAGCTACAGTTGTAATAATTGGTAATTAATACAACATAATTAGAAAGTAAAATCAAAGTAAGTAGGGAGAAAGGAATAATTAAAGCACAAAATGGGAAAATAGAAAATAGGTAAACAATGGATAAAAATAATAAAACAAAAGCTAGTACTTTGAAAAGAGCAACAAAATCAACATACTATTAGACAGACTAATCATTAAATAAAGAGAAAGAATACAAATCATAAGAACAGGGATAAAAGCACTGTTATCACTGCCAATACTAAACACATTAGCCAGCAAAAAAAAAGTAGTAAATACACAAATTATTTGAAGATTCAAAATTTAGAAAATGGCACAATAACAGAAAACATAAATATATCAGTTAAAGAAAGATCATTTTTATCTATTTTTTCACATGATAAGTCCAGACACACATGATTTTATTTGTGAATTCTATCAATTAGGAAAGGCATCTCATACGAATGTGGTGGTTAAGCTTAATTTTATCAACTTGGTTGGCTTTGGATTCCTTGCTGGGGATTGGTGGAGCATATTGCTAGTTGTGTCTGGGTGGGTCATGGAGGATTTGGGGTCTATATCTCTTCCCTGGCCTCTTCCTCTCTGGGACTGTTCCTCTGCTCTGCTTCCGGGCCACCAAGAACTAAGCAACATTGCTCTGCCATGCCCTTCCACCATGACATCGCTATCTTGGAGCAGCCAATTATGGACTGAATCTCCTGAAATTGTAAGCCAAATTAAACTCCCTCTTCCTTTAATTGTGGGTGTTGGGTATTGCATCTGACAGAAGGGAATGTTGACTAATACAACTAATATTTTCAGAAAATAGAGTAGGAGGAAAATGCATGCATTTTATTAAGATAGTACTACCTTGCCGCCAAACTCAAGGACAGTATATTTAACAAACCAATGACTATCATGAACAGAAGTGTAAATAAATCAAAAAATATATAAAAAGCAATCAAATGTGACATAATATGGTTTACACCAAAAATACAAGTTTAACAAGTTTTACATATGACATTTTAACCAGTGTCAACTAATTATACATTAATTGAATAAAGAAGAATATTCCCTTTTTAATAGATGTACACATATGTGATTTTAAAATAAAACTCTCAGCAACAGGTGAATAGTGGGGACTTAATACAATAAAGGTATCTATGAAAAACCATTGACTGTATCTTACATAAAAATCAATGAAAAATACTTCATGATTTCTCTATAAAATTGGAATTGAGGTAAATATGCCCACTTTTGGTACTCGTGCTCATAAAGACATGAAGATCAGAAAGGAAAAAATTAACCAGTTCCTACTCTAGATGACATCATTATTAATATGGAAAATCTTATGGAAACAATAGTTTAATTGCCATAAATAACAAGTGAACTTGGTAAGACTACAAAATAGAAATTTAATATAAAAAATTGTATATACCACCAGGAAGTATTTGGAAAATGCAGCCACCAAAAAACCATTTACAATGGCATCAAAAATGAAAATACTTAGAATTAGTCTAATAAAATATTTTCAAAAATTCTACCATGAAAACCAAAATACAATATACCCCTGTGAAGTGGTGGTTCAGAGTTCATGGCTTCAGTTGTTCTTGGATTTTTCCTTGGACCCTAACTAATAATTGTACTCAGAAACCTCATAATTTTGTGAAAACTGCAAATATTCTCCACAATTGCTTTTTTTTGGCGAGAAATTTGCAAGTAGCCAATCCGAGACCCTTATTCAGTTCTACTTGCTGCTGACTGGCTGCTGCCCTGTAACCCACTTCCAGATGCACCAGCATTCCCGCATCATAATAGGTTGCTGTACCACGTGTAGCTATCTGGAGTGTTCTTGGTTTTGTTCTTCTTAAAGGCCTAATATCCCTAAGGTGCTGCCAAAAAACCCTGTATCTTCTAAGGCTTTATTAATATAATATTTTATTAATTAAATTACATAACTTCAAGAGATGTAGCATATTTAGGGTTTAAATAAAAAATAGGCATTTATATGCATTTTTCTGACCATATCTGAAATTTACATGTTTTCACAATTTGTGGGTACTCTAGAAACATAACCCCTGTGAATTTTGGGGGTCCATTGTACTACCGAAAAAGTTATAGAATACCTAAGTGAATAGTAAGATGTATATCTCAATGCTCAATGCAATCCCAAAGAAAATTCCAGGTTTGCTGTTGTTTCTTTTTTGTAGAAACTGTCTTGCTATACTAAAATTTATATGGAAATATGAAGGACTTAAAAATAACTAAAGGACAATTTTTAAATCACCAAGTTGAGGGATTCTCCTGTTAATTTTCTAATTTTCTATAAAACTTCAGTAATGAAAATAATTTGTATTGAAGAAAGAACATAGACAAATGGAAAGGAGTAGATAATCTAGAAATAGACACATACATATACAGCCAAAAAATTTCTCATACAGGTACCAAGACAATTCACTGGGGAATAGCTATGATGTTCACAGAACAGATCAATATAAGGGAAAATTCTATCCTGCATCATACCATACATAAAATTAAATTTGAAATGGATCAGGGACTTAAAGATAAGACTTAAAACTATAAAAATTTCTCAATGAAAGTATAGGAGAAAAATATGCTTTACTTCGGATAGGTTGAGGTTTCTTGTATAGGGCACAAAAAGCAGAAATCACTAAGGGAAACATGTGGTATATTGAGATTGAGCATAATTAAACCACTTACCATCGCTTCTCGGCCTTTTGGCTAAGATCAAGTGTAGTAAGCCACTTACCCATGAAATACATTGTTAGACAAAGAAAAAATTTAAGGTAAGTCATAGAGAAAAAATATTAACAATGTGTGTATCGGACAAAGAACTACTGTATGGAATGTACCAAGAAATCTTACAACTCAATAATTGGAAGAAAAATGACCTAGTGAAAAATGGGCAGCAGATTTAAAGAAAGACTTCAGGAAAGAAGACATATTAGTGAAAAAATGATGTGCTAATAAAAAGCAGAAGAAAAGATGCTGAATAGTATTAACCACCAGTGAAAAGCAATGAGATCCACAGTGAGATACTATGATATGCACATTAGAATATCAAATTTAAAAGATTGATGACATCCAGTCTTGAGAAATACGTAGAGCACTTGCAACTTCCACAACCAAAATGTGGTAATATAAATAATACAACCACTTGACAAAATACATACTTTGTTCAAAACCCCACCCTCTACTTGGTAAATGTTCATGCAAGATGAATGAAATGTTTACGTATGCCCACAGAAGGGCCTGTAGGAGAGTATTTAAAATGACTTCATTCATAATGGCCAAAAACTGGAAACATCTAAGATACTCATCAAGTGGTGAAAGGATGAAATAGTGGCATACTCATGCAGTGGAAAATACTCAGCAATAACAAGAGATGAATTACTGATAAACACAAGAACATTGAGGAATCTCAAGTGCATCGTTCTAAATGAGAGAAACCAGATTCAAAATGCCACATACTGTGTGCCTCCATATATGACACTCAGGAAAGGATAAAACTAAAGGTGTCATCAGTGGATTGCAGGGATTTAACCTCTTAACAGTTCCTGGCAGCGACACTCGGCCGGAGTGTTTGTTTATGTACTGATTAGCCAGACTGTCACTTGGGCAGGTGTCATTTCAACCAGTCGATTTCTGTATTAAATAAATTTGATATAATTGTCATTTTTATAATTCCAGCTATTTTATCTTATAAAAATTAACAAAAAATAATGCAAGTTATTGCCATCCTGTATTTTAAAACTTGGACTGGTAAGTGATTAAAGTGGGGAAAAAGGATTGATTAGAGAAAAGCACCAGGAAGGTTTTTGTTTTGATAAAAATATTCTATGTCTAGTTTGTGGTAGTGAATACATGATTGTTTACGTTTTTCAAACTGTAAAATGTGAAAGGCTAAACCTAAATGCCAGGAATTTAGACTTTATATCAATTATACTTCAAGTACATGACCTTAAAAGCATATAAATCCAACAATTTCCCTGCTAGGTATAAAATCAAAAGAAAGAAAATATACATTCCATACCAAAACTACTTCATAAATTTCATAGCAGTTTCATTCATAACAACCTCAGACTCGAAATATCTACCAATGCATGATGGTATAAACAGAATGTGTATCCACACAATGAAGTATTATTCATCAAAAGGAGAAAAAAAAAGAGAAACGAACTATTGATAAACCCATAAAAAATAATGCAAAAAACACGAGAAAACTTTTTTTGAGTGATTAATATGTTTACTCTTGCAATTGTGGGCATGACTTTATGAGTGGATATATATGTCAATATCCGTGAAATGTTTCATTGCAAAATATGCATTGTATTTTATGTGAATTCACAGCTCAATGTAATAAAATGAATATTGGTCAATATGAGTGCACTGAGGCCAAGGTTCTGCTTTTCTAAGATGTCTCTAAGTGATGACTGGGCTCCTGGGGTCCAGGCACCATACTGAGGAGCACAGCATTTCTCCTATCTCCAGGTGCTATCTCTTTAATAAGCTCAGAAGTTGCAAATCTTAACAAATCTCCCTATCTCTGAGCACATAGAATTTCCCTAATGACTTACGACTATACCATCAGCTTAAGGGACCAGTGTAAAATAGCAATCAGATTGAGCTCATTAGACTCAGGGTAAAATCCAAAGTCCTTAACATGGACAATAAGACTGCGCATATTCAAAGGACTTCTTTCATCTCAGTTCCCATTGGCTTTCAGTCACTATGCCCAAGGTCACTGATTTTCTTTCTTTTGTTGCTTACTTGGTTAAATCCTATTACTCCTTCACATCTCATTCTAATGCTTACTTCCTTGAGTGGCTTTTCCTGACACCTCAATATAAATGAAGATTCCTGATATGGGTATACTCTCTCTAGTGCTTTATACTAGAAAATGCATGATAGCTAATAATAACTAATGCTTAGAAATATTAAGACATAAAAATATCTATAGTGGTAGCTAGGTGTTGTGGCACACATCTGTAATCCCAGCATTCTGGGATCACAGGTTCGAGTCCAGCCTGGGCCGTTTAGTGACTTAGTGAGGCCCTATCTCAAAATAAAAAATAAAAGGGCTGAAGATGTAGCTCAATGCAAAACTCAATGTCTAGTACGGAAATAATTAATTAATTAATTTAAAGTAATTACAATGGCATTTGAAGAGGAGTAATTTTCATTAGAAAACCTTTTTACTGACAAAAATTTAACTGTGCTCTAATTCTTATTTTCAGAAAAAACTACTTCAGTTCTTTTGGAACTTCATTTTTGTCTTTCAAACACTGGGGAGCTGTGTATTTAGGAGGGATTAAACTTGTTTAATTGGTTGATAAAAGATTAAGGGATAAGGTAGGAAAATGAAGCAGACAATAAAAGAGAACAGCTTCATGCTAGATTACTAAAAAATTCAGGCAGCCTTCTCTATGGCTTGTCAACTCTTCTCTAAGAGAGGGAAAATAGACACCATTAAATAGTGTCAAAGTGCAGTTTAAAATAATTGCTTGAATCAGTGGTACCACCACCTGCCTCTCAAGCACAAGGTCCCAAGTTCGATCCCCGATAACCCCCCCCCAAAAAAACTATACCCAACTATAAAACAGATATTGTTGTATATGTCTTCTCCTTACACTAAAATGTCAGTTCTCAGAAGACCTTTAGGTACATATGAGGTACTTGTTAAAAGCCTGTGGAACAGTCTATCACATAAATACCATGTCATTCATATCTATGTTTTAGCTGGCCTTAATCCAAACTTTTTAATATTTTAAATATTTGATAATGGGCATGTTAAGAATCTTTGATTTATACTGAATTTCTGAAAATGCTACATCTTTTGGGCATTTTTTGAATAATGATATGCCTCCTAGAGGTAGCTACCTTCACCTTATTTATGGCCACAGAGTAGGTCCTAATGTTGGCTATAGAATAGATCCTAATGTGCTCATTCATATTATGCTGGTGGCAAAAGACCAGCCAAGAGTATGTAAGAACTAGGCATGAATCAGTAAAAACTCTTCACTATATTTTAGCTTAAATAAATGTTTATTTATGTCAAAAAATAATTGCTTGTGCACTATTTCTGTGACCCTCCATTAAAGTTTACCTATCTGCACCTTATTTGTTTCATCTCCAAAAGGTTGTTATCCAACTGACCTGTCTCCCAAAGCTATTCTGAAAACAAAATGGGATAACACATACAAGTGTGTTGGTAATTTTAAATTGTGTCAAATTGTAAATTAATCCGCTGACTCAAGGTAAGGCCCTTGGTTAACTGTACACAACTATTTCGTGCCCTCTCTTCTAATAGTTTCTAATACGTTCACCTCTTATTTTATTCTCTTATCACTTCACTGACCGATACTATCAGGTATTTCAGAAATTCATTATAGTCACCATCATTGTCTTAGTTGCAATTTTAATGAGAATATACCCAGTGTTTCACAATGGAACATATGAAGACGTGTCCATTTCTACATCACTAACAGTGGAAAGACTTAATTGACCTACTAATATGGACAATTATGTAAATATGTTAAGCTTTGTATTGAATTATCTCTACATTCCAAATAACTCTTGTTTAGCTATGGTAAACTAGTCTTTTAATGCAACACTGAATTGTTACTAATATCTTCTTTAGGATTTGCACATAAATATTTCTGGGGTTATCTTTTTGCCAGAATGTTTTTTGTTTCAGCAATTTGTCAATTTTAGGAAATATTAGCAACTCTCATTAACTTTCTGTGCTTTAAATAGCATAAATAGCATATACTTTACATAGCATAAACACTATGAGGCCTTTAAATATTTGAAATAATTCATTGTGAAATTAACTGGACTAGGATACAAATTTAATGAGAAATACATAGTTCTGGTGATAACTTTTGTCTCCGGTTTTAAGAACCTTCTCTAATATTTTGGATCTAGATAAAAGGAAAAGAGAAAATTTTACCTTTTAATTATTTTGCCAAATCTTTTCTGTTGGAATTAGAAGGGCAGCAGTGGGAATCGAATGAATATCAGTAAACTAATGAATTTAAAGTCCATTCATTTAGCAACTATTTATTTACTATCTGCCAGATACTGCATTATGTACTAGAAGTAGAGTGGTAGAATAGATGTTACTATTGTCCTGTGAAGCTTATAGTTTAGCAGAGGAGAGAGTCATGTAACAGATAGCTATACAAATATATCATTAAAAATTGCTAGAAATGCTGCAGATGAAGGAAAAGAGGGTTATCGTAGTGAACAGTACAATTGGAAGAGTGGTGGTAGAGGAGGGTGGAGTGATAAGGAAGGGTAGAACTCCACAGATTTCCTCTCTGAACCTAGGTGGTCAAAAGGTGAAAGGAGTCTACTCCAAGGATGTGACATGGAAGTTAAGTGCTCAAGGTGAACAGAGTGTCCCATCTCTTTGTTGCTTTGGAAGCTCTCAACTGGGACAGTGTTTCCATTGTCTAACTCAAATGACCCTGCCCTTATTAGGAAATCATAAGGATAGCATCAAAAATTGTTCAGATCATGAAAACACTAAAGGTAGCATCAAGAGACTCTCTTCCAATACTTGCACTACACTGATGGACTGAAGTTTGGATCCTAGAACTGCCTCACATGGCAGTGTTCTCCAGCTCCCACTGCTCTGAGGTTGAGGCATTGAGACTTAGGACCTGCAGTGCCTAGCTCTCTGTCTTTTATGTTCTCTATTGTATATTGAAAATATCAGTGACTTCTTGTGGGTAATGTATTTCTCTAGTTTCTATACCTGGTAATTTTTCTTCATTCTATATTCCCCTTTAAGTTTAAACAGAACTGTTGAAGGGAGAAGAGCTAAACATATTTATTTTGCTTGTTATTTTAAAGTAAAAGTTTGGAGAGCACCAGACTTAAAAAGAGAAAATTTTATGTTGCTCTGGATTAGTTCAGAGAGTCCAGGTGGTTGAGTATCAGAGTGTTCCATCTCATTTCCCTTTGGGGTTGCTGTAGGTGATCCAGAAGTCTGTTTTTGAGGCTTGTTTATGTGTTTGCTCATTTCCACGGGGCGGGGGGGCTGCTTCTGGCGCCGGCGCGGCTCACCTTCTTTGCCCTAGAAGCCTGGGATGGGAGCAGAGGAGCTTCCTTCCGGGTGCTGGGACCGGCTCAGCTTCTCTGCCCTAGGAGCTTGGGATGGCTGTGGAGGAGCTTCCTTCCGGGTGCTGGGACCAGCTCAGCTTCTCTGCCCTAGGAGCCTGGAATGGTGGCTAGGGAGCTTCCTTCCGGCTGCTGGGGCCAGCTCAGCTTCTCTGCCCTAGGAGCTTGGGATGGCGGTGGGGGAGCTTCCTTCCGGGTGCTGGGACGGGCTTACCTTCTCTGCCCTAGGAGCCTAGGATCTATATTGCTCTTGATTAGAATAAAACTGAAGAAAGCATCTGTCCTCAAAAGTGAGAGATAGAAATTGAGATAAGACAATAGATTAAAATGTCTGGAATATTGGATGAGATAAGCAATAGATAAAGATAAATTGTAAATGCTGAAAACAAATTCATAATTGCCCAAGATGTAATATTAACCCAAATTTTCATTGTAAAAACCAAATCATTCATGTAGAA
The DNA here is from genome assembly GCF_053883595.1 of Heterocephalus glaber. NCBI lineage: Eukaryota > Metazoa > Chordata > Mammalia > Rodentia > Bathyergidae > Heterocephalus > Heterocephalus glaber. Next base: position 2,992,327 of record NW_028258459.1, on the reverse strand, counting down.
ATAAAGCATTTATGGTAGCTTTAAAAATAATATTCTGGGCTTGGGTCATAGCTCAATGGTAGAGTGTCTGGCTAGCATACACAAGGCCCTGTGTTCAATCCTCATCACTGCAAAAAATACAAACATAGCACAAAATAATATTCAAAGATAAATTAATATTACTGCCATAGAACTCACACACACTTGTACTCAAGGGCCCAGCTAAAAACTCCCTCCTCTATGCAGTAGCACACATTGCAAATCAACACACCATTTTGAATATGTACATGAGCTTAAGAAAGACAACTGAAATCCATTCACCAAGCCTTTATCAGTTATCTTTGTCTGTTAAATTTATTGCATGGATATTTTCATGATGAATGGCCATGGAAAAGTAAATTATAGGTGAAGAGAAGCAAAGAGACAGTTAAGTAAATATAGGCTTTCATTTATTTTCTATTCTGTTGCCTAGATACAATCCTTAGAATTTCTAATGTGACACGATTTGCTGTTGTCACTCAGCCTTCCGAATAGTAGGTAAGAGAAAACTAAAAAATTGTAAGCAACTGTTTAGATTATATTTAGAAATGAAAATAAAGGACTTTATCTATACTAAATGGAAAATTTCCAAAGTAGATATTGGTTAAGTGAGTCAAGTCTAGTTATGTCAATTTTTATTTCACAAACTATATATCTTTATTTAAAGCTTCACTAGAATTTTTTTTAAGATTCATAATAGCTAAGTCTAGAGTTTTAACAACATTCAGTTTTCTAGGCATGTTGTATTGAATTTACAGGAAACTTTCATTTTTTATGATAAAGCCAGAGAAACATAGGATGCTAGTTATACCACTGTTGTAAATTTCTATTGGCTTTTACTTTTTACTTCCGCTTTCTCTCCCACCTTTCACCTCTCCCCCAAGGCCAGATGCAATTTCATAAATGTGTATTTTTCTTTTCCTTAATGTCAGTTTATAACACTAAAGTTACATGAGGCAGGGCAATGCCTGCCTTAGCTCACCATTCAATCTTGAGAGACTAACACAAAATATACAGAGTTGCAGGTATGCAATAGACACTAAATGAATGAATGAATGAATATATAAGTGAATGGATGAAATGCATATACTAGTCTCTGAGAAATTTAATTTTCCTTTGTGTTCAGTGGCATTGTGAATACCCAGTGTAAATGGGTTTTCTGATGATTTATTTGAAAAAATAGCACAGAACTTTGTGTCTATTAAATGCTAAATAAATGACAGTAGTAATCCTGCACTATCCCTGTAGAATTCAGTCTAGAGATACAGCAAATAAATAAATAGGTAATGGAAAGCACAGTGAGAATCAGAAGGGAAGTACAGGGGAATAAGTTGCTATGGGAGCTAATGACTGCCAGGAATAATCTAAATGGGAAGAAATCTCCATGAGAAAGGAATGAATGGATGAACAACAAATGAATACATTAAAATAAATGAAAACTATGACGAGTAGGCTCCATGTTAAGTTGAAGAAATAAGTATGAATTGTCAATACTCTTCCTCTAGAAGATTAGTTTATTGAATTTTTGTAAGAAAAAACATATATAGAAAGTTGTCCTCAAAATATTAGAAATTAGTGTAAATATCTGCCAAATGAAATCTCAAAAATCTTACCCTTATTTTTAAAAATTGAGAAATATAGGGTTATATCAAATTGTTTCATCTGACAAAACAATGTCACATAATTCACTTGATTGATGCCAGTATTTGTGATTTTATATAGTTACAAGCTTTATTGTTCATGTCCTTTCCTACATTTCAAAACCAGCATGTTGGTAAAGTATGTGATTCTTGGGAATGGAAAAATGGCTTATCATCAGAACATCCATTTCAGTTAACAATGTGGAGAAAATTGTGAGTCCTAGATAGAAATTTGCCCTTCTAACATATTAAGTGTTTATATCCTGCATTATTGCAACCAAAAATAATGTTAGAGAAGAAAGTCAATAATATTTTTCAGAATGCTTAGTATATCAAACACAAATTCCTACACTTAGTAAATGTTTGGCACAATACACATCATCTGCTGCATTTATGTAAATCAATGTGTATTAGAAAGGATGTATTCCTTTGGAAACTCTGTTTCCACAGGAGAGAATATTTTGTTTTGTAGAAAATTGGTGCTAAGAAAATCAAATGCCTTTCATAAAGGAAGGGAAGAAAGTAAATACCTATATACTGAAAATTGCTTCACTGCATAATCCTTAATACTTGTATATCCTGTTCAGCAACACAAGGAACCTATTTTCTTATCATTAAACAGGAGTTCATTTGAAGTTACTAATGCAATTATTGATTTGCTCAAAAAGGGACACACATTCATCCCTGCTAGCAACACTGCTTCGTAGGAGGAAAAGGCAAGGAGATATTCTTTTATATCAGCCTATACGATGAAGAAGAGTTATTTGTTAACCTATTGAAAAACAGTGGAATGGTCATCATAGCTGTGCTTATTATCAGTATTACATTTTTAAAAATGAGCAACAATGAGAAAAAGAAATGTAGCAAGAACATTCCCACTCCTTACTCCATTTCCTTCCCCAACCAAGCAAGCATTCACGTATTAGTTACTTTTCTCTTGCTGAGACAGAATACCAGACACCCAAAGTTAAAGGGAAAGGGGTTTAATTGGCTTACAGTTCCTAAAGGTTTCAGTCCATAATCGACTGGCTCCAAGGCAGGGTGGCAGAGGGACAACAGTTCACAGTGGTGGAAGACAGCAAAAGCAACAAGAGACCTTCATAGTGTCTTTCTGCCCCTTTCATCTCATCCAGTGTACTGGGATGGGGGCGGTGCCAAACCAATTACTCACATGTAGTGGTTTAGTAATCACATGCCCTTAACCCCAGCATCACACACTCTAGATTCAGCCACCTATGGCCGCATGAAGCTTTGGGGGGACATCCAGACACAAATCATAATAATACACAATTCATATTAAATGTTTTAACATGAAATATGGTGATTTCAGAATTATACTGCATTAAATTAATACTGAAGTAAATGATGACTATTGAAATTTTTTATGTCTATTATGTTTGTGATACCTGATAATTACATTTGTTTTGGGAAATTAGTACACACACACACACACGCCTCACACCATGGCCTCTTCTCACATCATTACCCATTCTTTGCTCCTCTGAAGCCCCACTCTTTTTGCCATCTCCTCTTGGGTATGCTAGGCAGAATCTCCCCTCCCTTGAGGAATTTTTCTCCTCTAAAACATTCTTCTCATAGCTACTTAATTAGTCTGTCCTTCGCTTTCTGAAGTTTCTGTGGTAAAATATAAAAAACATAAAATTTACAATTTTAACCATTTTAAGTGTACAGTTCAGTGGCATTAGACACATTCACAATATGGTACAAGTTTCACAACCATCCATCAACAGAACTCTTTCATCCTATAAAACTCAAACTCTATACCTACCAAACAATAACTTTGCATCACCTCCTCCCCCCAGCCTTTGGCAACCACCCTTACTTTCTTTCTCTATGACTTTCAGTTCTGTAGGAACTTCATAGAAGTAGACTTAAACAATATTCGTCCTTTTATGGCTGAATTATTTTTCTTAACAGAATATCTTCAAGTTTCATCTGTATTATAACACTTCTTATAATCTCCTTCCTTTTTAAGGCCCAATAAAATTCCATTGTACGTGGATACTACAATTAATTTCTCCATAATTTCTCTATTCTCTATTCACCAATCAATGGACACTTGGGTTGATGGCTCTTTATAACATAGTATACGTACATATACACAATCCTCCATTTCACTCGCACACTGCTTTAATTTTGTCAGAACACTTCATATTATATATCTATTTATTGTGAAACAGAACAATATACTACAATATATTCTATATAATATTAAGCAATAGTATAAACACTAATGGAATCAATACCTAAATCAATACATAGAACTTTACCAATTTTACCACAGAAGATAACGTGTCCCTTACAAAACACAAGCCTAGCCTTCTTCCTTAATCTATCAAGCACACTAACTTTCATAAAAATGTATTTCTTGCTTTTATTTAGCTTTTTGATATAAATACATATCTATAAGTAATAAATATATCTATGAGTTCAGTTTTCTTTGACCTTTTGTAAACCCAGTTATGCTCAATATATCCATTTCTGTCTAGTTTCTCCTCTTAATATTATTTTTAAGAATTATCTAAATTGTTCTATATAGCTGTAAGGTATTCAACTGCTTTGCTATATGTTATTCCATTATTGAAGTTTGTTTTAAAATTTGCACTTTATGATCATTTGAGTAGTATACGTGTAAATTCTCATAAATGTAGCTGAAACATATATGCCCATACTTCTTTAGGGAATTTACTCAGTATAGAATTTATAGGCCTTTTATGTGTATATTTTCAACTTAACTGGATAAAATGAATTTTTTTCCAAGTTGGATTTAACAGTTCATACAATCCCATAAGCCACGTATGAGAATCTCCATCGCTGTATATTTTCACCAGTATTACATATAGTCTGGTATTTATTAAATGTATAAATTTGAAACAAAGTTAGTGAGGTTAACTAAGGATCATATGGAAAGCCGTACCCCAAATATACTAGGGAAAATGTATTCTTCTCTTGTACATATACAGCATATGTAATAATTGGCCAGGTAATACGGCCAAAAGAAAGTGTCAATAAATTTCAAAAGCTCACTATACAAACTGCATTATTTGACCAGAATGCAATGTGGTTTCTTTTAGTGAAAGATCAATATGAAAATACTAATAAAAACTCAGAACATTAGGGAATTTTTAAATATGTTCTGAATGCCTCGTAGATCAAAGAAGAAATTATAATGGAAATTGGAAATGGTTTAGATTTGAATGAAAATACTACACATCAGATAAGAATATCACATTTCAAAACTTATGGAATGTAATGAAGTTAAATCAAATAAACAGGATGAAAATATTACCTTAAATAATTATGAAATAGTAAAGAAATGTTGAAAATGTAAGAGCTAATTATCTAATTTAAGAGTTATGAAATATCAATCAAATCAATGCAAAGACAGTGGAATAAGTAAACAAAGACAAAGGCAGAAATAATAGCATGGAAAATCATAGTAAAGTACCATAAAGTCAACAACTATAATTTTGGAAAGACTAATGAAGTAGACAAATCTTTGTGTTCAGAAAAAATTTTATTGAAAATGTAAAGAGGACATAACTGAAAACATAGTTTGAAATAAAATAACTTGATATGATTAACTCTGGGCCGAGAACTATCAAAACTTATAAATTGGCAGGGGAATGGGAAAAAAATAAGAATCAAGATATATCATGTAAAGTTACAAATTCCCAATGATGAATGTCATCATATTGTATACTTAAGATGTACCAATAATCTTAATGAATAAAAACCCCTTGTAAATTGGTAGGTTTATCTAGAATATAATTCAACACTGATAAGAAAAATAGAAACCTAAGTATATCTACAAGCATTAAAAAATTGAAAGTCCTTAAAATTATATGCCACCTCCCCCATCACTGTCTCTGTATGTCTCTGTCTCTCTCTCTCTCTCTCTCACACACACACACATACACACATACACACACATATAAAGACTTAGGCAGCTCTACAGGTGTAATCTATAGGTATACAAAGAAAATTTGATCCTCGTGTTATGTAACTTTTACAGTAAATTTTAAAAGAGAGAACAAATTATTGAGGCTATCATAAACTTTATAGCAAAACTGCACAAGGACAGCCCAAGCAAGAAAAGTCACAAGTCAAACTCTCACACACAGAATCAAAATTCTTAACAAAACATAACTTTTTAAACCTATGAAGCTAAAATTAACATTTAAAATTTAAATTTAAAATCCTAAACTAAACTAAACTAACACCCACATACATGATAGATACATCCTGAGAAAACAAGGATAGCTTTAACATTCAGAAATCTATTATTGTCACATCTTACATTAACAGAGAAATGGAGAAATCTCAAATAATAATCACCCAAACATAAAAAATTAGATTGTTCATATAGGTGCTTTGGTGTCTAGATTCATAAACTAGCTCCATCACTAATATTAAATTCTGGCTAATTATTGATGTTCATCATTTAGGGAAATAAAAATATTAGTTTCTATATCAAGGAATTGAAAATGTTACAAACAACACTCACCTTAGTCCTGATAAAACCAATGTGCTTGCCTTAACTGTTAGCTACAAAAGCACACACATATGAAATGCATCATTTTCTTGCTGACAAAGTGATATTTTTAGCAGAATGCCAAATTCCTCGTGATAAAAATATTGTTTTCATTGTTGGGATGAAAAGAATGTAATAGAAGGCAAAGAAACATTTTTTAAAATATAAGCATATGTCTCTAAGTAAATACACTTGATAAAGATAACACATTGTTGAGAAACTGATGAACACATATTTCCCAGAAAACACTGAACAGTGTACAAAGAACCAGTCACCTGTTACTCTACTTCCTTCAATTGCTCTCTTACATCTATCTCAGAACTTCAGGTTGCCCCTCTATAAAATTATAAATATACAAGTAATCTAATTAGAAGCTCTCACTCTGAATACTGGAAAAATGGATTTAGTTCCTCAAAGTAAACACAGACCTTTAGTCAAATGAAGAAAATAGTAATTGCTTTCAAACCAATCTTCCCTAGGTAACATCATCTTTAAATCTTAACTTTGCTTAAAGGGATGCTGAAATTTTATCTGTAAGATGTTCTGTGATGATTCTGTAATAATGATAATTTGCCTTGATAGAATTTTGAAATTTCAACTCTGTGCATTGCCTGGGAGCAGAGAGTTTGTATTATTGTTTCCTCAGATTGAGAATGAGTATTACAACTAAAAAAGCAGACTAGAAGAACGAATAACTTTTTTTCATATAGGATTTACTTTTATTTAGCTTGAGTTCATCTCAACAGAGCAGAACATCTGCATATTGCCATGTCAGAAGATAAATCCAACAGTTGTATAAAAGCTTTCACTGTGACTAAAGCTGTAAAACACATGTTTTGGGGCCCTCTGCAATCAGTTAAGTTATCTTTTACAATGAAATATGATACACTCAATAGTTAGGTTAGATACCATTTCCCTAAGTCACAAATAGATATCTACAGTTATCTAAGAAAATAGTTAATTAACTATTTCTATCTCACATGCAAATAGCACTTAGGAGCTTTAAAACACTTTCCTTTCTATGTAATTACTATTTATAGAAAACTGAGATCTTGATAACATAAGTGTAATAATACTTAGTACCACTGCAATGCCTAGCTTGTCTAGAAAACACCTATAAAGAGCAGCAAAGTGGCAGCTGCTAGGTTGGCTTGTCACAGTTCCATAGATCTGACAATAAACTCAAATGGATTCAGATAATTACTTATATAGAGAGACGAGGAAAATCTGCAGGGTGTTCCCTTCACATATTCCTGGGCCCTCCAGAAGACACTGAACTTGAGGGACCAGCTGAAGGATGACCCAAGGACTGGGCCACTTGATCATTGAGGTGTCAATTTTGTAAACTTACAAAGAAATGTGCACCAGTGCCTAAGAGGGCAAAGAGGTCAAGGAGCCAAGTCTTGGGCCTTGTGGGAACCAGAGAGAAAAATAAGCTGCCCCTCTGCAGCCTCCCCCACGAAGGGAGGATGAACAGAAACGGGCTTGTGACAGCCTTCACAAGACTCCCCATTCTGCTTCGTTCCGGGGAGGATTACAGAGTGTTCTCCCAAGACTCGGGTCAGCCAGAGGTTGAGCGTGGCCTACATGGTCTGCATGTGGGCCTGGAGGAACAGTGGCCAGCTGTGGTAGAGCCAGACGTGTGCACACACCTTAGAGGTATTGATCTTCAGGAAAAGAAGCTCCTGTCTTCTCCATTTCCCCCAATAGAACACCCGCAACTGCAAATGGTTAAATACTTCTGTGTGCCCAGGGCACAGTTTATGAATTTGGAGTTTTGGAGGCTACGTGTAACAGAATGCCTACTTTAAAAACTTAACAAGGGAACTCTATAATTTTCACTAGAACTCTGTGGGTTAATGATTCCAAGATTGGTATTTGATCTCAATTATGTCGTTAGGAAGCCATACTATTTCCATAATTCCATCCTCTCCTCTTTAGTCTGTTACCTGGTGATCTCATGGTAACATGATTGTTGCTGCAGTTCCAAATCATCAACTCGCTACAGGGCAATAATCAAAACAGCAAGAAGGCAGGGATAGCACAAGGAGCTAAGGAAGTGTTGGCATAACAAAGTCAGATTTCTGGTGGTAAAGGAGGGGGAGAATTATCATCAGGTGGCAATCGACAACGTCTGCTGCACACTGATAATTAGTAATGAAGTTAAAGTGGCAAAAGGAGCTTACATTTTTACACTGCTCTCAAATACAATTTGATTGTGATTCTGATACAATTTTCCACATCTACTTGCAAAAACAGTAGTCTGATTTTTTTGGTCAGTAGCTCCTGCTGAGTAAACAGAATAGAAAAATAATTAAAAATATACTTAACCCTATAGGTCCCTTAAGTTTATCTCTATCCAAGTCTGAACAGAGTAGATTAGAGGCAAGGATAACCTTGAGCTGAACTGGAAGGTTCTCGTGTGTTGGTAAGTGATCAAGATCAGGCTTTCTTTTGCACAAAATGCCACTAGATTTCCACCTCTTTCTTCTGCTATTTCTATTCTTCCTCCTCCCCCCTTCCTTCTTTTCCTCCTCTTTCTTTGGCTCCCTATGGAGTTTCACATTCAACTAATATTATTTTGCTCATGCATTCAAGGGACAATAAAAAATAGCAAAGCAGCTATCATTTATGGAGACCATTCTATGTACTAAGTATCTAACATCCATTGTCTGTAATGTTCACAACAACCCTACCAAGAGAAGCACTAAAACTTTCTGCTTTACAGCAACTAAAACTCTTTCCTAAATGTTCACATATGTTCTAGTACAATACAGCAACTAAAACTCTTTCCTAAATGTTCACATACGTTCTAGCACAAGAAAATCATTTATTTAAAAAATTCTATGTGAAAAAGGTAATGATAGACAGTAGGGTTGCAATGATTATCTAAATAACACATCTTGCAGTTTAATGAAAGAACACAAGCATTAAGCAAGTAATGAAATAATCATGTGAGAAATACATGAAGAAAAATGTACAACTGTGATAAGTCCTTGTATAGGATGAGTTCATTATCCTGTGCAAACCTTTGGTAGGGGCATTTGTCTTGTTTAGGGTCAACTGGGTGGACTTCCATGAGAAAGCAGTTAGGATTCAACCACCTAAAGTGGTGTCATTCCGAGACAAAGGGAAACCATGCCCAAAGACCATGTGACAGGGAGCTTAAAGTAGAGTGGAGGTGAAAAGCATGGGGGTGAAGAGTATGTTGCTAAACACAACTGGAGAAATAGGTAGGAATAACATGAAATAGAGTCTTATAGTTCATTAAGAAGTTTTACCTTAAATCAAAATCAGAGTGGAATTCTCATTCACAGAGTGATTACTCATTCATTTAACCAGTATTGAGTGCCTATATCTGTCAGACACTGTTTAACATACTGAGTATGCAAAGTAGGTAATACAAGTATGATCCCTGTCCACATGGAGCTTAGAGGCTAGTGGGGAGACAGAAAGCAATGAATAATCGCAAAACTACTACATAAACACAAATTATAATGAGAACTATGAAGAAAAGGAAAAAGGGCCCTAATGCAAAGCTCTGTTTTAGATGCTGAGAAACAAGGCAGATGGTAAATGTGGCAACAGGAGCTCTTCTTTCATGGCACTTAGAGAGCAGTGGACTGAAAGGATACAGGAAAGCAAAGAGATCATTGCAATGCTGGGTAATAAATTCTAGATTAACTGCCAGTTAAACAAGGTGACAAGGAGAGGGAGAAGGGGAGGGAGAGAGAAGTGAAATGCAGAAAAACAGGCACATATAGTAGAAATTCTGTCCACCTTTTGCCTAGAACATGATAGTAGAATTGTCCTTCCCTTGTTCACTGAAGTTAGTTCTGGCCACATGACTTATTTTGGCCAGTGCAATGTGAATAAATATGGTGCATTTACTTCTTGGAAGAACACATTAAGAAAAGACACTGACAAAAAAAAAAAAGAGAAGAAAAGACACTGATTTACAAACTTATTTTCTGTAAAGAGCCGGATGGTGAGCATTTTAGGCTTTCTAGGTCACATATAGTTTGTTACAGCTAAATTCACTCTCCCCTTGTAGTATGAAAGGAGCCACAGACAATATGTAAACAAATGAGTAGGTCTGTGTCTAAATAAAATACAGGTGAGTTGGATTTGGAGCCCAGGCCATAGGTGCCGGTGTCTCCTTAAATAGATCACAGACAAGCCAGCGTGTTTTCTTCCTGCTGTGTAGAGTGACAAGTGATGCTCCAGAGATGGAACAGACCATCAGTTGAGGTTCTGGGTGAGGATGACGTTTGCCAGGATGTGTAGTAAAGTCAAGATGGATGTATAACAGGAATGAGAGTCACTGAGATATTTGCATGCTACTGCAGCATAACCTAGGTCATCTTGGCAAATGCAACATGTTTACTCCTTGTGTCATTAATTTAACTGTATCTCCCAGTTGTAAAGATAAAACAACAAAGACTGAAACATTGATGGGTGGGGGAAATACAAAAGCTTTGTAAGTCGTCAATGTTATGCATTAAACCCTTTTCAAGCTTATTTATTTAGTTTCCGAATTGGTCAGGTTTCCTGTTGCTGGAAAACATTACCAGACACCCACAACTTAAAGGATGAGAGGTTTTATCTGGCTCACAGTCAAAGGGAATTCAGTCCATGGTTGGTTGACACTAAGGGAGAAACCTCATGGAAGCAGGGCACAGCAGATCAAAGCAGCTTAGTTCATGGCAGCTGGAAAATGAGCAGGTGAACAGGGCCACAGAGGAGGGAACCAGAGACCAGATATAGTACCCCACGTCACAGATCCATGACTTCCCCAGACACATCCAGATGTGGGCAGTTCACAAGCCAATCAAGTTGATAATTAAGCTTAACTGTCACAGATTCAATTAATAAATAATAATTGCATGTATTTTGGGGATACAATGTGACATAATTATTGTGAAATGATTGAATCACAGTAATTAACATCTGATCTCCTCATTAGTATTTCTGCAAGTACATTTGCTTATGAATTAAGTGTTTAGGACTGACCAATTTCTCTACTTTATTGGCAGCTTCCTCTTTTATTACATGAGTCATATGTATAATCTCATTTAATGTTTTAAACTTTGCGGATGGATACCTAATCTCTCTGACCACCTGGTCCTTCTGTAAGGCAGAAGGGAATGTTGCAGAGACAAGTCACAAAATCTATTACTGAGAAAGCAGGGGGTGACTGAGACTGGAACATAGGTAGAGACCTAGCCTTGAACTGGAGAAGAGTTTCCTTCTCCACTGAGACCAGGTAGAAAGAAGTATGAGTTGGGCTGGGGATTTAGCTCAGTGGTTCTGCTGCCTGCCCTCAAGCGCAAGGACCAGAGTTCGATCCCTGGTACCAAAAAAAAAAAAAAAAAGAAGTATGAGTAAAACCCAGCAATAATTACAATTGATGTTGAAAATGCCACAGTAGCAACGTATTAGCATATATTATTCATAAAATTCTCTACTCTTCACAATTAACCCTGCAAATTGAGTATTATCTGCATTTTATAGGTTCAGACAGTATATGTTAAGGAGGTTAAGTAACTTTCTGAATACAGAAGATGAATGAAAGGCAGACTAAACATTCAAACCTGACTCTTCTTGATTCTAAAATAGTCTAGAATATATAAAGAACTTTAAAAAAATTAGAACCCTCAAACTTAAAGACTCAATCCAAAATGGTCATCTGAGATGAATACACACTTCTCAGAGGATGAAGTAGAAATGGCAAATAAATATATGAAAAGCTGCTCAACATCACTGGTCATTCCAGAAATTCAAATTAAAACAACACTGAGATTCCATCTCACTCCAGGAAAAAATGGCTATCAGCAAGAAATCAACAATTAATAAATGCTAGCTAGGCTGTGGTGGAAAAATAAACCTTCTCCATTGTTGGTCGGAGTGTAAATTGGTACAATCACTGTGGAAACCAGTATGGAGATCATTCAAAAAACTAAAAGCAGAAATTCCATTTGATACAGTTATTCCCCTTCTAGGTATCTTCCAGAAAGATTTAAAACCATCATACCATAATGATACATGCACACTCATGTTTATAGCACCACAATTTATAATAGCTAAATCTTGGAAACAGCTCATATGCCCATGAATAGATGAATGGATATAGAAAATGTGGTTTTTATATACAATGGAGTACTACTCTGCCATAAAGAAGGATAAACTTGAGAAAATTTTAGGTAAATGGATCTACCTTGAGACCATAATTTTAAGTGAAATAAGTTGGACATAAGAGTTTAAATATTGCATTGTTTCTCTTGTGTGAGAAACCCAAAGGATAAATAAGAAGCAATATAGAAGATAGGTATTGGTAAGTAGGAAGAAAATGTTCAAATGGGAAGAGGAGCAAGGGAGGAGAAAGGGGGAAGAGATGGAAGGAAAAGGGATTTAAAAAGGGAATGGAAGGGGAAAACATGGAAACAAAGCATTTGTAAATGGAAAGGAGAAGAAGGTTGAAGAGAGGGGAGGGGAATGGGAAAAAAAGAGAAATTAAGATATATTATATATCCATACAAATTCCCTATGATGAATGTGATCACTATGTATGGCAAACGTGTACTAATAAAAAATATAGCACTGCAAAATAAAATGGGTATGGGTGGATTATGCTGTTATCTGGAGAGGGAAGACCAAGAATACTAACTATCCTGAAGTACACAGGACATTCCCTAAATAGAAAGAATTATCCTGGCTCAGATTTTCAGTAGTCACAAGGCTGAGAAACGCTGGTCTACAGCTTACTTCTTTGAAACAAATCCTTACCATGGCAAGTGCTTATTGTGACCCCTGTTTCACAGAATAATTTTTACTGATGAAAAGATTGAGATCTGTTATATTTACCAAAATAATATTCATCAGATGGTACTTGATGGCATCTGTTGTTGAATAACATCCAGTTCGCTGGCAATACATAAACAAACATGATAACTTGACCTGAACCATAAATCACAGAAGGGGTATATGTTTTATTTACCATTCCTTGTCAACTCTCTGTAGGTACTTTAGTATTCAAGACATTAAGGATTTTAAGACAATTAAAACATTTAAATGCAGCAACAGACAAATAGTGTTAGACTTAATTTTAAATGTTGCACCAAAGCAAGTATTCTGAATGCCAATACTTTGCTGATGTTGGAGCACAGTGATACAGAGGCAATGTGTTCGGTCCTTGCTCACAGAAGATTATAATTAGGAAACGCTAGAGAATCAGTTCATTCGCCCCTCAGTAACTACTTATAAACTTACAGAAATCAAAAAAGAAAGTATTAAAAGTAGCTGTGACTTCAAAGAAAGGACTCAATAGGCAATGGTAAAAACCTGACCAGATGCTAATACAAAAAGTTGTATTAAAAATTCTGGGAACCTCATGTCTTTTTATTTATGGACTCTCTGCCTGTATTCCTTTTCCTTTCCAAATCCATCTACCATGTTGTGGCTTGATGAATGGGACTGTTCTAAACTTCAGAAATTACCTTTTCTCTATTCGCACAAATTTGTGGTTACATAATAAAATATAAATTCATCAGACTGGAATTCAAGGCCTTTAACAATCTTATTACTATACGCCTTAATCTACCTTATATTTCAATCAAAACATTGGTAGTTTTCTGTTTGCTCAGCATGTTTCTTTTTTTGTTCTATTTTCTTTACCTCGCATACTTCTCTTCTACCTCCAACCAGGTTCCATTCAAAGGGAAGTTAGAGGTGTGATTGAAATACGCTGTGAATACTTAAATTAGAATATAATGGTTGCACTAAAAGACATATTTCCTTGAGTGTCCTTCAAGCTACTTCCCCTCACTTTCAACATACTCATCCCATCATTCTTGCCACTTTCTGAAACAGTTCTGGAAGCTTTCATTTGTTAGTGTTTGTAGTTCCACGGTTGTGGTTGCCTCAAGGTCCTGAATCTAGTCAAAACGCTTACCTTTCCTGGTCATTTTGACTCTGGGGAAGAGCCAGAAGTTGCATGGTGTGAGGCCGAGTGAATAAGGTGGATGAGGACACTGTATCAGCTTTTACAAGCCTATGAGAGGCATTGGGCAGCGGCATTCACCGGATGATTTTACCACACCTTGTAAAGACATGCAAGTTTAATATCGCATTGTAAAGACATTCATGTAAGAAGACTTCCAAAATTGCTTTAGAAAGTGGCAAGGACAATGGTATAAGTGTATTTGAAAGAAGAGGGAACACTCTGGGGGGGGAGGTGTTAAACACAAAGTATCTATTATTGTAATGAATTCTAAAAATATTAACATCCACTGTAACTTTTGATCACACTTCATACATTATAGTCTCTGGCCACTTAATCTTGATGTTGTACCATTTGTCATTGTTATGAGGACCTTATTTGCCTGACATTTCGGTCATATTCTGGAATTGAATTTATAAATAAATATTTAAATAAATTAATATAGAATAGAAAGAAAGAGAAACATTCATGGATAAATTATAATGTATCAGAAACCAAAGATTAAAATCTACCCATACCAGTTCCATTAGAAAGAGAAAAACAAAAAGAAAGAAGAAAAGGAAAACACTGTCACCATTTGTATTAGCCTTTGCAAAGTTTATCCAGGAAAATAAGAAAGAAAGCATTGTTTTTATAATGTAATTCTCTGCATAAAGAGGGGCTAGACTTAGAGCTACTGAGGGCATTGAAAAAAACTGACCTTAACAAATTTGGAACTTTATTAGGGGGAATTATATAAAGTTAAACATTTTGTTAAATAACACATACTCTTTAAATAGAAAATAAAGAAATTAAAACCAATGGTAAGGGATTTTTTTTAAGTTAAGCATTTTCCCTAAACATGAAATTTTATGCCAGCAAAAAATAAAGAAGCTAAGAAGAAATAGAACAATTAACTCAAGTGCCTGACAAAATATTAAAAAATAAAAACAGGAAACAGTTGTACACAACAACAGTTTTGTGTAGAACAGAAAACAAAGTGAACTAATTCTTCAGTATGGTGACACAAGCAGTAAATGTCACAACTCTCATGCATATGAATGCTACACTGTGTGCAATTCGTCATTTAGCAACCAATTCATTTAATAACCTAGGCACAGGAAAAGAACTGGATTATGAGGAGTATCTGTATTGGCATTCAACTTGTTGTCCTGTCCCTGCTTTGTCACACCTCACCTACTTTTCATGTTCTAGGTAGTTAAGTCCCCATACACTGAAATACCTGACCACCTTACTTCTGCTAATTTACCTTGGTAAACCTGATACTGTAACTCCTATGTTTCGACACAGCCTTGTGCTCCCTTCCAATGAAACAATACAAAACCCACTTATAGAAAGCTGACCTAAGTCATGCCTTGGACCCTAGCGAAGGCTTCAACCCACAGGTGACACTCTTTCTTCTTCCTCACATGCTGGTTGGAATCGAATGCTCTGGATTCCCCCACCCCTTTCCATTGGCCCTGGAAGGCAAGCTTTCCCCTTCCTTTGGTGATCTGGGAGTGATGTACTTAATCTTCTTTGCCATTCAAGTCTCAGTCTCCCTCACCGTGTAGCCCCTTACTACATCAGGTCTAATTTAAATACTTAACACATCACAGCTGTGATATTAGTAACTTTTCATAAAAATATAAATCCCTTCTTATGTAATTCTTGCTGTGTTTTTTTTAAAGCATCAGTTGAAGTGAATTTCAGGGTTTTGATGTGTCCACATTTTAGACCAAGAGACCTAAAATAAACCCAAGCAAATATCTGAGGCTCGTATTTTTTCCATATCACTCTTTCTAGTGATTCATTGTGTTCCAGGAAATCTTCTTAAATGGAAGCTTAAAAATTGGTCCAACATTAACAGTAAATCATGGAAGAAACAGATATTTTTGAAATTTTTTGGATCCTTTTAATTTTATTTTTACTTTTATTTCATACTTTCCTGCTAAGTATGGAGAATTGGTTTAAGTTAAGATAACTGATATCCTAGTCTTCTATTTGAATGGGCATTTAAGTAGCAATTATTATGGTTTTTAAAATGAAATATTACCTATTTTAAAAGGAGAACATTTACAGAAATAATGCCTAATGATCAAAATATGTGGATACTACTAATTTTTAAAAAATTCATTATTCATACACATATTCTCTATCTAATGTAATGTCTAACACTATAGAAAACTATTTGTCTTTGCTCATTTTTCCCAGATCTTATGCAAGTTTTACTGTTACATGATCATTAATAGAAATCATGTTTCCAAATAGACAGAAATGTTTACTTTAATATTTGCACTCTGAGCATGTGTTTGAGCTATAAAAGTATTTGAACATAGTTAACTCTTAACATTGTTTTTTTGTTTTTTTGGTACCGGGGATCAAACTCGGGCCCTTGCACTTGCAAAGCAGGCGGTGAAACCACTGAGCTAAATCCCCAGTCAACATTATTTTTGTTGTTGTTAAATTCTTTTATTGGTACATTTTAGGTATACAACACAATTACATTTCTCATTGGGAATTGTACCTTTATATAATCCATCTTGGTTCTTATTTTTTCCCCATTCCTAGCCCTCCCTTCACCCCCTCCACTCTTCTCTATTTACAAAGACTTTATTTCCATTTTTTCCATTTCTCATCATTTTTCCTTTCCCTTCTTTCCTTTCCCCTACCCCTCCCACTACCCCTACCCCTTTGGACCTTTTCTGCCTATTTTGCATTATCGATGATTCATTCTAATCATCGGTACATTTTAGGTGTACAATATAATGACATTCATCATTGGAAATTTGCACCTTTACATAATCTCTCTTGGTTCTTATTTTTCACCTCACCTTGCCCAGCTCTCCCTTCAGCCCCTCCATTCCTCCCTATTTACAAAGATTTTGTTCCTATTTTTCTATTTTCTCATATTAATCCCATTCCCTTCTAACCTTTCCCCTAGCCCTCCCACTTCCTTCCCCTTTGCCCATTTCTTCCTCTTTCACATTACCTATTATACATTTTAGTCCTTATTTACACTTTCAGTTTCTCACACCAGAGAAACTATTTGGTATTTATACATGTGTGTCTTATTTATTTCAGTTAAGAGTATCTCCTCAATGTGCATCCACTTAGCTATAAATGTCTCTAATTTCTCATTTTTTATGGCTGAGTAGTACTCCATTTTATAAAAAAAATTTTTTTCTTTTTTTTTTTTGGTACCAGAGATCGAACTCAGGTCCTTGCGCTTGTGCAGCAGGCGGCGAAATCACTGAGCTAAATCCCAGGACCCTCCAAAAAACGATTTTCTTTATCAAGTCTCCAGTTGATGGGCATTTGGCCTGTTTCCAAGTTGTAGCTATCACAAACTGTGTTGCTATGGACATGGGTGCACATATATCACTGTGCTATGATTCTTTTAATTCTTTGGGGACGGTCCCCAGCAGTGGAATAGCTGTGTCAAATGGGACTTCCAGTCCTAGTTCTTTGAGGTATCTCCATACTGATTTCCACAGTGCTTGCACCAGTCTACACTCCCACCAGCAGTGGAGCAGGGTTCCTCTTTTCCCACAGCCCCGCCAGCATTTGTTATTGGTTGATTTCATGATAGCAGCCATTCTTTCTGGAGTGAGGTGGAATCTCAGTGTCGTTTTCATTTGCATCTCTCAAATGACCAGTGATGTTGAACATTTTTTCATGTATTTATTTGCTATTTCTACTTCTTTGTCTGAGAAATGTCTGTTCATTTCAGATGCCCATTTACAGATTGGGTCTTTGAATTTGGAGGGTCTGATCTTTTTAAGTTCTTTATAGATTCGAGATAGGAGACCTTTGTCTGAGGAAGAGCAGGTGAAGATTTTTTCCCACATTGTAGATTGTCTCTTCACACTGCTGGTGGTTTCTCTTGGTGTGTAGAAGCTTGTTAATAAGAAGAGATCCCACTTGTTGATTCATTGTGCTAGTTCACGGGCAACTGAGGTTTTGTTCCTAAAATCTTATCCTACACCGATGTCTTCAAGAGTTCTACCTAATCTCTGTTCCAACTGGCTCAGCGTTTCTCTTTTAATATTTAGATTTTTAACCCATTTCAATTTTAGTTTAGTGCATGGTGAGAGATATAGGTCTAGTTTTAATCTTTGGCAAGTTGAAACCCAAAGTTTCCAGCACCATTTATTACAGAGGCTATCTTTCCTCCAGTGAGGGTGTTTGGCTCCTTTATCGAAGATGAGATGGCTGAGTGTGTCTGGCAGTGTTTCTGCATCTTCTAATCTGTTCCACTGGTCGTCAGGTCTGCTTCTTTGCCAGTACCATGCTGTTTTATCACAGTAGCTTTGTAGTATAGTTGCAGGTTGGGGATTGTGTTACCCCCGCCATGTCTCTGTTACTTAGAATTGCTTTTGCTATTCTGGGTCTCTTCTTGCTCCAAATGAATTTTTGGATTGTTTTCTCAAGGTCCATGAGGTATGCTGCTGGGATCTCAATTGGAATTGCATTAAATCTATATAGCAGTTTTGGACATATGGCCATTTTCTCTATATTAATCCTTCCTACCCAGGAGCAGGGGATGTCTGTCCATTTTCTGATATCATCTTCAATCTCTCTTTTCAGAGTGCTATAGTTTTCAGAGAAGAGGTCTTTGATTTCTTTCATTAGGTTGATTCCTAGGTATTTCAGTATTTTGGATGCTATTGTGAAAGGAATTATTTGTCCTATTTCTCTGTCAGTGAGTCTGTCATTTGTGTAGAGGAAAGCTATTGATTTTTGTGTGTTGACCTTGTAACCAGCTACTTGACTGAATTTGGTTATTAAGTCTAAAAGACTTTTGGTGGAGTTCTTGGGGTCTTCTATATAGAGTATCATGTCATCTGCAAATAATGACAATTTGACTTCTTCATTTCCTATCTTTATTCCTTTAATTTTTTCTGTTGTCTAATTGCTGTGGCTAATGTTTCCAGAACTATAATGAACAAGAGTGGTGATAGTGGACATCCTTGTCTTTTTCCTGATTTTAGTGTGAAGGATTTCAGTTTTTGACCATTTAGTATGATATTGGCTGTTGGTTTTTCCTAGATGGCTTTTATCAGTTTGAGGTAGAGACCATCTATTCCAATTTTTTGTAGGTTTTTTATCATAAATGCATGTTGGAAATTGAACAACACACTTCTGAATAACCAATGGTCACAGAGGAAATTAAAGAAGAAATCAGAGAGTTCCTTCTATTGAATGAAAATGAAAATACAACGTATCGGAATCTATGGGACACAATGAAAGCAGTCTTAGGAGGGGAATTCATAGCAGTGAATACACATATTGGGAAAACAGAATGAGCCCAATTAAACAACCTGATGCTGAACCTCAAGCTTCTAGAAAAAGAAGAGCAGGACAACCCCAGAGCTCATACAAGGGAGGAAATTATAAAGATCAGAGGAGAAATCAATGCAATG
The DNA here is from genome assembly GCF_053883595.1 of Heterocephalus glaber. Taxonomy (NCBI): domain Eukaryota; kingdom Metazoa; phylum Chordata; class Mammalia; order Rodentia; family Bathyergidae; genus Heterocephalus; species Heterocephalus glaber. The sequence continues at coordinate 2,972,710 of NW_028258459.1, read as the reverse complement.
GAGACTAAGAGAATGATACAAAAAAATCAATGAAGCCAAGAGTTGGTTCTTGGAAAGAATCAACAAAATGGGTAAACCTTTAGCCAACCTTATCAGAAAAAGGAAAGAAAAGGCCCAAATCCATGTAATTAGGAATGAAAAGGGTGAGATTACAACAGACCCAGCAGAAATCCAGAGGATCATCAATACCTACTTCCAGAACCTGTACGCCAATAAGATGGAAAACACAGAAGAAATGGACAAATTCCTAGATACATATGAATTACCAAAGTTGGATGAAGAAGACCTACAAATTCTAAACAACCCAATATCAACCAATGAAATTGAAAACATAATTAAAAACTTATCAACTAAGAAAAGCCCAGGCCCTGATGGCTTCACTGCTGAATTCTACAAGACATTTAGAGAGGAACTACTGCCACTACTGTTTAAACTCTTCAATGAAATTGAAAGGGAAACAATACTCCCAAATTCATTCCTGGAAGCAGGCATCACCTTGATCCCCAAAGCAGAGAAAGACCCAACTGAAAAGGAGAACTATAGGCCAATCTCACTAATGAACATAGATGCAAAAATCCTTAATAAGATACTGGCAAACAGAATGCAGAAGATCATCAAGAAGATCATATACCCTGATCAAGTGGGATTCATCCCAGCGATGCAGGGATAGTTCAACATACGAAAATCAATCAATGTAATACATTATATCAATAGAGCCAAGGACAAAAACCATATGATTATCTCTATAGACCCAGGCAACCTTTTTTTAACTTGTTTGGAAACTGTACAGCCTTTTCCTTTCCTGTTGTCCACATGAACAGAGCAGTTGCAGAGCTTCGACTTACTTCATTTGACCCAGCAAAATCAGTTGGAATACAGATATATTTCAAATGTTTTCTGTAATTTGAGTCTCACTGGGCTAAAATGTTTTTTAAAAAAGTAAAACTACATGCTGCTCTTAAAGCTTTATATTAAGTAGAATGGATAACAAGTGTTGATTATTTCAAAATCAAAATTTCCCTCATGTAATAAATGTGCAGAATCTAAACTGGGAGAAATAACATATCAGTGAAAATGTATGAATGATAAAATTTGCCCATGGAGTAAAGTGGTGTTGTCTATATAATAGATCACTTTAAAATAGGATTTAGAAAGATGAACAGTGGGTGGTGAATGCAGACTATTAATCTTTCATACACAAGTTGAAAGCCATATACAGTTAGCAAGGTTTTCATGATAGAGGAGCAGTAACTCCTATGTCAACATTGATTACTATTATAAGGCCCAAGTGAAAAGTCACTTTCATTTGATCTGATGCTATTTATGGACAAAGTAAAATGGAATTATCTAATGTAAAATCAGAGAGAAGTATTTATATTTTAATTGCTGCCTAGACTATTAAAAACAAAATTGATTTACAAAATGGTGGCATGACACCATTTAAATATTATGTGCAAATAACTCTTAAATATTGAGGAGGTAAATATAATTTTGAGAGACTCAATATCTACTCTTTGTTAGCCACTATAGTCACTGAAAATGTAATATTAAAATAATTATTTATTTTCAATAGAAAAATGACTTCCATATTTCCAGCGTGCAGTAAGAGTATTATATGAACAATTCCATTTTTCATCTACATGTTATAATGGGGTTGATATTTATAATAAAATGGTCATATATACATACATATATACATATATATATACACAGAGAAATGAAACCATAGCTTTTCTTTACAAAAGCTCTGTTCAAATTCACTGAAATTGCATTTTACATCATTGGTCATTTAAGGTAAACTTCTATTATTGGAAGTATGGTTTACATTATGATGGGCAGAATGTACTATTAATTAGATTATATTAGAGAAGTATTCTGAAGATTCTTAAGTATGTGATCTGCTTTCTCCCCACTGCCTCACACAAATTTTTCATAATACTATTTTACATCAACCTGGTAGGCAATATTTTTGAAGGCAGAAGTAGCTGGGTTAAATGTATTTCAGATATTTCTAACTCTTTGAAAGCCATAGACAAGAACAGAACAAAGGCAGCTTGCAAAGATCTAAAAGCATATCTCAGGAAGTTACTTGCCCTGGAAAGCTAGAATTGGCTTTTTTGTAATAACCTATCTTCAAGGACAAAGAGTTTGTACGAAAAGATACAATTTGCTGAGTAATATTGTGAAAAGTGTAAAGTATAATTACAGTTTTATCAGGGAGACAAGATAGTCTTCAAATATTTTTTGAAAGTAACAAGAGAATTCTACTCAGTTTTATGATTCATGGTGTCCTCCTATACATGCTGTTAACCTGCAATTATCTATGGGTATATGCATATCTAAAGAAAAAAACTACTGCAAGAAAAAAAAAGCCTCTTGAAAATGAAATACTTCCATACGTAGGGTGCAACAATTTATTTTGAAATTGGCCACAAAATGGTGTTAACAATCTCATGGGAGGTTTTCAAATGTAACTCAGACCTCCCTTTACTCTGCAATTAAGGAGAAAGGACAAATGAGATGAACTTCAGTTTTATTTGCATTTGAACACAAATGCAATATTGCATCTTTTCCTGGATAGAGAAGGGCATTTTACTGGTGAATATTCTCTGCATGTATATTTGTTTTCTATTTTACATTGGGGCTTGGGTTTGATGAAGAAAACTCCCTCCCTGCATTTACCTAGCAGTTCTGGTTTACTAAGAGAGAGCTGGAAGAGGGGGAGGTGAAAACAAAATAAAAAGAGCCATTTGGTGAGCATAAAGTATCTCAGACACTTTATGGTGCACCCTACACCCAGTTTTTCATTGAATCTTCTCAATTCCATTAGGCAAGTAGTACTGAGATCCATGTTTTATAGATGAATAAACAGAGACAGAGAGAAAACTTGCCCAAGATCATAAGGCTGATATGTGGAAGGGCTAGGACTTGAATCTTGGACGGTACAAATCCAAGCCCATTCTCTAACCTTTTACGCTAGCCCTATTCATTAAAGAAATGGTATATATCCAGATTTATTCAGTATCTATTCACTGGCTGCTGTTGCATCCCAGGCACCACACTAGATGGTATAGAAATGTATAAGGTGTGTCATCTACCCTTGAGGGACTCAAAGCCATATGCAGGAGAGTCATATTAACCATCATAGATAAAGTGTGTGTACCGTGTTCTGTAGACATACCAATATAAAAGTAGACATGCTTGGTGGCTGGAGAAAGACTCCACAGTGAAGAATTACATTTGAACATAGGTTTGCAGAAAGGATAGTGGTTCAATGAAGATATATCACATATGAAAATATTTATTATGTTTTGGGAATCCAAAATCATTGTATGATTGGGTCACCAAAACATAGCAGTGGAGGTAAGGCTAGAAAGTTAGAAAGGGTACACATGGCAGTGAAAAGTTCCCTTGAGACAGATTACAATAAAACAAAACAAAAAAGGTGCTGTTTAGCACTTGATTACAAAATCAGCCATGATTTTTCCTGCCTTCAAAATGGAGTATTGAGCCTTTGTGAAATCCATGTTTTCACTGGGGGGAAAAAGCACAAGAGGATGTAAGAACTCCCATTAGCATGTTTATGGTATTCTAGAGGTCAGTCTCTAAGGTTTTCAAGCCAACATGCATTCAAAGATATGTATCCTGTCTCCGAGTAGGGGAAGACCCTCTGCAAGGTGAGTTTGTGATTGATCACCCTGCCAACTCCAAGGTGACATCTCAGCATTTACTACTTATATGAGCAGAAAATCAGCAGCAGCCTGCATGGCACTGAAGAGAACACTAAAGGAAAGATAAGGAAAAGCTCTATGGCAGTTGAAGTTAGTTATTATTTTGCAGGCTATAGGATTCTTGCTATATTTACAGTCTGTATAATAATCCACTCATTCAGGACAGCAAGTTAGTATCACAATTGTTAGCTCCAAACTATTCAGAAGTTTTTGCTTCTTGGTACTATTTAGATGCAATATATGTGCTTATTTTGCATACTTAAACACAAAATATACCTGCATGTTTACATGTATGTGTGGGCACACAGATGCACACACTTTGCTCCAGAAAAGATGGTCACATTGAAACTGACCCAAACCATTCTAGTTTTTTTTTTCTCTAAAGAAAAGCAAAGGAGTGAGGCTGTATCTCAGTAGTGGACTGGTTCAATCCTTAGCTCTGCAAAACAACCCCCCGCCCCCCCCCCAAAAAATGAAGAAGTGAAAAGATTGTCACATGTATAAAAGATTTCTGATCTGACCTTAGATATTTCCACTTCAGCCTCATGAAGGAATTGCCATGGTTATATAACAGAGAAAAAACAATTTTTGAGACAGAGTCTTGCTATGTCATCCAGGCTAGCCTCAAACTTGCAATCCTCCATTGGGGCCAGGGATTTAGCTCAGTGGTTCTGCCGCCTGCCTCCCAAGCACAAGGTCCTGAGTTTGATCCCGGTACCAAAACCAAAAACCAAAAAACAAAAACCCAAAAGAAATCCTCCTGCCTCAGCTCCATGAGTGATGGGATTATGGGTGTGTGCCACCGTGCCTGATTTAAAATTTTAAAATCCATTCTCATATACTCATGTTTGGCCAGTAAGAATTTCCTTGGAGAAACTGAATTCAGGTCTTACTATGGGACATGAGCTAGATTTTTGAATTTTGGTTATTTTTTAAATTTAAATTTATTTTTATTCTTCTAAGTTGGCTTAGGAAGATTCTCAAGTGAATACTATCTTGGTGTGGATTTACCCTCAGCTCTTTACAAATAAATTTTATATTTTTTCATGATCAGGATATTAGCTAGAGTGAGTAGGACAGGCTCAATATATCCTAAAGAAAATATGATCTCTAACAGTAAAAATAAAAGCTAGAGATGGTTTTAGTAAAGGCATTTTAAAATGTGTTAGTACCATAGGGAAGTGATTAAAAATAATGTGATTCAGTCCTTTTAACTGTTAAGAGTCTTCCTAGTCATCCCCCCAAGAGTACTGCGTCTTTTTAAACAACTACACAGTTTTGTGTAGTCTGATTGATGTATTAGTATATTAGCCCACCCCTGAAGTAGTCATCATTGATTTGTTGTTGTTATAAACAATTCTGAACTTACAGAAATATAATAAAACATTCAGGTGTATTCCATGTAGTCAATAAAGAGTTGAGGCTTCTTTAACTGGATTACTTCACTATCCTTAAAGCCTAGGAGAAATCCACTTTACCAAAGAATTTCATCATGAAAGATGACGTGGAAGACCCCATAAGGGTTTGCAGGGACTAGGTATGAAAGTGAAGTCCATCACTTGAGTCCACAATTTTCATTTTCCACAATCTGATCAAATGCTTCCAATTGGTTGTAAAGAGGACAGAAAGTGTAGTCTAGCTGTGGGTCCAAAGGGAAAAGGGAATAAGAGTTTGATAAATACATACTATTTCCTCTTATGTTCTCCCTTTCAGGAATTGCTTGCTTTGGGGAAAATTATCAAATGTTAACATAAAATTTTCACTGAGTTATTTCAGGTATTTGCAGTATTGCTCAAAAAGAAAGAGTAGCAACATAAAATTCACTGTTCTGTATTATGGTAACATAATAACATCGAGTCATTTCAAAAGGACAATTGTGTATGAGAGTGCTTATTCCTCTATTCTTGCCCACAGCAGATATTATCATTTTGTAACCAAAGTAATGCATAAAATTAATAGTAGAATATGCAAACATCTTGATAGAATAAAGATGACAACTAAGTGTATCCATCCTTTTCCAGCATTGTTTTTAATAGCTTCACTACTGTATTAGTGATATATCGCAAACTGTGCATATTTAATGTATACAATTTGGTGAGTTTGGACAGATGTACACACCTGTGAAAACATCATCACATTAAAGTAATAGACACGTCTGCAACCTCCAAAAGTTTTTTGTGCTTCAATTTTTTGTTGTTTTACACACAATTAACAAGAGTTCTAACCTTGTAATAAAAATGTAAGTGCATAATAAAGTACTAACTACAGGTATTATGTTGTACCATAGATCTCTAGAACTTATTCTTGTCTAATTGAAGTTTTATATCAATTAAACAATAACTCTCACATTTTCTGATCCCCACAAAACCTGGTAGCTACCATTTTGTCCTCTGCCCTGAAGAGATTGACTAATATAGCTACTTCATGGAAGTGGAATCACTTAATACCTTTCTGTGACTGACATATTTCATCTAGCATATTGTCCTTTAGGTTCATTCATATTGTCATGAACAGTAGAAGTTTTTTTCTTTTGTAATTCCAGTAATACTCGACTTTATATGTATGTCAAATCTTCTCTATTCATTTCTCCAAAGAGGGACATTGGAGGTGTTTCCTTATCTTAGCTATTGTGGCTAATTCTGCAATGAATATGGGAGGAAGGCAGATATCACTTCTGGATACTGATTTCAAATCTTTTGGATATATTCCCAGAGGTGGGATTGCTGGATTATATGGCAGTTCTATTTTTAAATTTTTAGGCACTTACTTCCTGTTTCCCATAGAAGCTTCACCCCTTTAGAATCTTATCACAATGCACAATGTTCTCATTCATCCATATTCTCTCCAAAATTTGCTATTGTCTTTTTGATAATAGCAATAGGAACAAGTGTGAGGTGATATGTCACTGTGGTTCACATGTCCTTGATGACTAATAATGTTGAACGACTTTTCTCATATGTGTTAATAATACGCATTTTCTTTGGGAAAATGTCTATTCAAGCCCTTTGCTTCATTTACAATTATGTTATTAGTATTTTATTTGTTTGCTTGCTATTGAATTGTAGGAGTTTCTTACATGTTTTGGATATTAACTCTTTATGGGATAGTTCGAAAATATTTTCTCCCATTCTGTAGGTTGCAATTTCATTCTGTTGTTTCCTGTACTGTCCAGATGCTCATTAGCCTAATGTCACCCCCCCCTTCTCTAATTTTGCTTTTTTCTATGCTTTTGGTGTCATATCCATGAAATTATTGCCAAGACCAAAATTAAGAAGCTTTTCTACCTATGTTTTCATCCAAAAGTTCTATAATTTTAGGTCTTACACTTAAATCTTTAACTTATTTTTATTTGGTGTATAGTATAAGGGTTTAGTTTCATTGTTTTATACATATGTATTCAGTTTTCTTGGCCATCATTTGTTGAAAAGACTGTCATTTCCCCTGTTTTCTTCACTCCTATGTTGCAAATGATTTGACTGTATATGAAATGGTTTATTTCTGGCTTCTCTATTCTGTTTCAGTGTTATATATGTCAGTTTTTAGGCCACTGTCATATTGTTTTCATTTAAGTTGTTTTGTAATATATTTTGAAATTGGGAAAGTGTGATAACTTTAGTTTTTGTCTTCTTTCTCAAGATTGCTTTGGCTATTTGTCATGATATATATCAAAAGTACCAAATGTGAAATTTTCATCATTGGCTTTATCAAATTTGTGATGAGAGTTCTTGTTTTGGTCATTATAAAAAGAAACATTTGGCCCAGTGAGTATTTTGGGTTCCACACAGACTGCAGGGAAAATTTGATGATAGCCATGGGAAATCTCCCCACAAATAGAGACAAAATAATTGTAAATAAAATTTCAAGAAATTAGCATATTTTCAATTAAGCACCAGTGTTTTAGTCTAATACACCAAAGCTTTTGAAAAGATAGATATATTCTATGGTCAAAGCAACTTATATGCTAAGGGACATAGATAAAATCTAAATAAATGAAGGTAGCTGTATTCTAATAAAGTTTTATTTTCAAAACCAAGTGGCAGGCCAGATCTGACCCATACATCATAACTACTGACCCTGGTCTTTACCATATGGTAAACCAAATCTAAGTTTGGATATCTCAAAGGCTAGAGAACACATTATCTTCAAATCAAGACCATTGTACATTATGACAACAGTAAATATTACCTATGAAAGTGACTTTGACAGACATACTAATACATTCTGAGAATGGAATGTTTATTAAATTCACTGCTTTTTTCTTTTTTAACATCAAAACCATCAAATTTCTTTTAGTTAAAAATATTTGAGCATCTATCTGTAGATACAGGAGAATTTTTAAGCAAAATTCTCAGGCTGAATTTGGAAGAATACAGAGGATAGAAGACACCAGAAGTCAAAAAAGTGGAGAGTATATTGTTGAAGGCAGTCCCTGATTTTCAGCGTGAATAAGCTAGTAATAGGATCAGAAAAAATACTTTTGGTTTCAAATGCAAAAGAATAATAGACGAAAAGTTGTTTTCTAGGAAGATTACTCTGCCAGCAATGTAAAGGCTAGATGAAGGGTGGAGAATCTGAAGAGAAGGAAGGCATTCAGATCCTTGTAAGACACATGATGTGAGGGGTTAAGAACCTCTTCCAAGTTTGTGGTAGTGGAAAGGAGAAGGAAGAGATAGATATAAAAGTCATCTAAGTGCAACCAGAACCACCACCTATAGATATGGATGAGTCTAGACAAACATCTGTGAACTTGTTTATCTTCAGGGAGATGTAGCCTGATCACTGCCATTTACCAGATGTGAAGGCTAAGGCACAGTTGAGTTGAGCACAGGTGCTTGGGGAACACAAGTGTAGGGGAACCATGCCTAGATCTGTTCCAATCCAGCACTCCCACCAACTCTCTCCCCAGATCTCCTCTTCATGCACACCATGCAGGTCAAAGGTCTGCCTCTTGGCTCCTTTGAGATAAGATTTCATTTTAAACTGGGGGTGTGGTGTATGCTTATAATCTGACAATCTGAGAGGCTGAGGCAAGAGGACTGCAAGTTAGAGTGAAGCCTAGGGTACATTGCTAGGGTAACCTAGCAAGCCTGTGTTTCAAAAAAGAAAAGATTAGGGAGGGGAAGGGAAAAGGGAGAAGAAGGAGGAGGAGAAGGAAGAGGAGGCGGAGGAGGAAGAAGAGGAGGAGGGGAAGGAGAAGGAGAAGGAGAAAAAAGGAGAAGAGGAAGTGGGTCCCCAGTACCCAGCAAGGATCTGAAGCAAGAATTGAGGCCCACTGGAAGAATGAGGAGAGAGACTTCAATGAAGAAGGAAACAGCAAGCAGTGCTTTCTTCGTGAGCCCTGACTCATTGCATGGGAAGGGCAGCCAAATCTGCATACACATGGTGACCACTGGCAACTCCAGAGGCCTCCACAGAGAGACACACCAGTGAAACAGAGCAGTGGACACAGCGGACTACAGTGGTTGGTGTTATTCAGGTTCAGGTGTTCTCTGGGAGAGAGGCAGTAGCCATCTTGGAGAGAGGTCAAACTGAGCTCAGTACTCAGAGCAGCTGTGGGATGGCTCAATCTAGCAGCTCCAGTATCAGGATGAGGCTGCTGAGTTCAAGTTTGCAGGAGGTCAAGGAGCCAAGTTCAAGCTAGCAGGAGGCACATGGAGTGTGGCAGGCTGAACAAATTGGGTTCTAGTCTCATAGCCAGAAACCAGCCTGAGCTTCAGAACAGAAAGTGCAGTCCTGCTGGGATTATCCACTACTTGCTATAAAGCTACAGCTGGCTTATAGGATTAATCAACATGGATCTGGGCTTTGTGTGCCCAAATTGTCCAGCAGTGACACATCTTGAGGTGGACATTTTTTTCTTATTTTCAGTTTGTTTTCTTTTCTTTCTGATTGTTCATGTTTTATATAGGTGTGAACATTGCTTCTAGTTTTGTTGTTGTCCTGTTCTGTTCCTGTTTTTACTTCTTCCTTCTCTCACTCCCTCCTGTCTTCACCTATTTCCCAAAATTTGCATAATCTTTTTAAAAAAAAATCCTTTATTGGTACATTTTAGGTATACAATACATTTACATTTATCATTGGGTGTTTGTACCTGTACATGATGTATCTTGGTTCTTATTTTTTCCCCATTACCTGTGTGCCCTTCACCCCTCCACCCTTCCCTATTTACATAGTTTTCCTTTCCATTTTGCATAATCTTCTTTTGTCCTCCAGCCTTGCTTCTAATCTCTTCCTCTTCTAGTTCCCTATTTTCCCCCCAATGCCTTTTAAATTTTCTCCCAAGAGAGTAAAATCACCATATTATGGGTTATTTACTCTATACAATTTTCAGGTTTGTTTTACATTTTGTTGTTGTCTTATATACTTTTCTCTCATTGCTGAGACAAAATTCCCAACACCCAAAGTTAAAGGGGGAAAGGTTTATTTGGCTTATAGTTCATAGAGGTTTCAGTCCATAATCAGCTGGCTCCAAGGCAAGGTGCCAGAGGGGCAACAGTTTATGGTGGTAGAAAACAGCAAAAGCAACAAGAGACCTAAATAGTGTCTTTCTTCCCCTTTAATCCTATTCAGGCTGCTGGCATTAGGGTGGGGAGTACTCACCCCCTCAATCCTAGAGCCCTCGAGCCTAGCATTGCATGAATCAATTCCAGAAAAAGCCCCACCCGTGGTTGCATGGAGCTTTGGGAGAACATCAAGACTCGAGCCATAACATTCCACCCCTGGCCCACAAAAGACTCACTCCTTTCATGCAAAAAAAAATCTATCTCTAAGAGTTGCTAAAGTCCTAACAGTTTCAACATTGCTGAAAAGTCCAAGTCCAAAGTCTCCTCTGAGATTTAAGGCAAACTCTAAGCTGTGAGCCCCTGTACAAATGAAAAGAGTTAAACACTTTCAACATTCAATGGCACAAGATAGACATTTCCATTCCAAAAGTTACAGACGGGGATACAAAGGAATGGGAGCAAAGCAAGTCCAAAATCCAGCAGGGCAAACATTAAATCTCACTGTTTCACTTCGAGCATCCCCAACAATCTGTGGCAAGTTTTGAACTCCAAAGGGCTTGGGCTTACTGCCCGTATGGCACTTTGGTGGTTGCAGCTCCCAAAGTTCTCCCCCTTGCAGCTTTCCCCAGATGATCCACTGTCCTGGCTTCTCTAAACTCCTGAGGTGTCTGCTGCACCTTCACAGTCACAGCTTCACACATCACCCTCTCATGTGCACCCTGCCTGGCCTTCCTGGCCTTCTTCTGAAATCTGGGTGGAAGCCTTTCTGACCCCACAACTCTTGCATTCTGCATGTGCCTAAAACCAGCACCATGTGGATGATGCCAAGGTCTGCTGCCAACTGGAGCAGTAGCCAGGCTTCCTTCTCTCTTGGCTGTAGTGGTTGAGTGCCTGGATCACTGAGCACTCTGAATCCAGTTCCAAGGAACAAATTCTCTTGGCTGCCACCATTCTGGAACATGGTGCTCTGGGGCTCTCTTCTCAAGGCAAAGTCTTTCACTTTCAAAATTTTGAGGCTGCAAAGGTTGGAGACCTGCTGCTTCTTGTGATGTCCTCAAGGCATCTTTTCTATTCTGTTCCTTCTCAGCAATCAAAATCTCCTCTGCTTTATGTTTGCAGTCCATGGCTTTATTGGAGCTTTCTCTCTGGCCAAACTCACAAGGATTTTTTTGTTTTGTTTTGTTTTTTGGTACTGAGGATGGAACTTGGAACCTTGTGCTTGTGAGGCAGGTGGTGGTACCACTAAGCTAAATCCTCAATCACTCATAAGGTTTTAACAGTGTCCTCCTGCCCTTTTTATTTTATCCAGACTACTTAGGCCGGGTAGCACTCACACCCTTAATCCTAGTGCCTTTGAGTTTAGCACTGCATCATGAATAAGTTCAGTGTCACACACTCTAGATCAAGCTACCTCTGAAAAAGCCTATGACCACATGAGGCTTTTGGGGGGAACATCTAGACACAAACCATAACAACACCGTAATACAGAGCTAAGGAAAAGAACCATATGATCATCTCAATAGATACAGGAAAAGCATTCAACAAACTCCAACATATATTCATGATTAAAACCCTACAGAAGGACCAGGGATTTGGCTCAGTGGTTCTGCTGCCTGCCTTAAAAGTGCGAGGTCCTGAGTTTGATCCCTGGTACCAAAAAAAAAAAAAAAACCTACAGAAAATTGGAATACAATGGTCTTTATCTCAATTTGACAAAAGCCATCTATGACAAACCAACAGCCAACATCATATTAATGAGAAAAAAACTGAAAGCTTTCAGTCTAAAATGAGGAACAAGACAAGGATATCCACTGTCACCACTCTTTTTTTTGGTACTGGGGATCAAACTCTGGACCTTGCGCTTTCAAAGCAGGTGCTGGAACCACTGAGCTAAATCCCCAGCCCTCCACTCTTGTTCAATATAGTTCTGGAAACATTAGCTAAAGCAATGAGACAAGAGGAAGAAATAAAAGGAATAAGGATTGGAAAGGAAGAAGTTAAATTATCATTATTTGCAGATGACATGATACTCTACATAGAAGACCCAAAACTCCACCAAAAGACTCCTAGATTTAATAAATTCAGTAGTGTAGCTGCATACAGAAACACTCAAAAATCAATAGCATTCCTGTACAAAAATAAAAAACTCATTGTGAGAGAAATGAGTGAAACAACACTTTTCACAATAGCATCCAAAATAATGAAATACCCAGGAATCAATTTAAGGAAGGAAGTAAAGAACTTTACATGGAAAACTAGAGTACTCTGAAAAAGGAGATGGAAGAGAATATCAGAAAATGGAAAGACATACCTTGTTCTTGGGTAGGAAGAACCAATATAGTGAAAATGGCCAAAATTGAAACAAAAGTGAAACTTCCAAAATTGTTATACAGATTTAATGCAATCCCAACCAAAATACCAATAGCATATTTCACAGAATTAGAGAAAATAATCAAATTCATTTGGCACCAGAAGAAAGCAAGAATAGCAAAAGGAATTCTGGGCAACAAAGGCAAGGCAGGGGGCATCACAGTCCCTGACTTGAAATTATACTACAAAGCCACTGAGATAAAAACAGCATGGTACTGACAACAACAACAACAACAAACAGATCCAAGGATCAATGGAACAGATTACAAAATGCAGAAATAACACCAAACACACTCAGCCACCTTATCTTCCGCAAAGAAGCCAAATACCTTCACTGGAAGAAAGATAGCCTCTTTAATAAATGGTGCCAGAAAAACTGGCTTTTGGCATGCTGAAGACTAAAACTAGACCCGTATCTCTTCACCATGCACTAAACTAAAATTGAAATGGATCAAAGATCTAAATATTAAAACAGAAACACTCAATCTGCTGGAAGAGAGGTTAGGTAGATCTCTTGAAAACACTGGTGAGGCAAAGATTTTATGAACAAAACCCCAATCACACAGAAAATATCACAAAGAATCACAACTGACATCTAATCTTATTAAGAAGCTTTTGCTCAGAAAAAGAAACCACCAACAGAGTGAAGAGACAACCCACAATGTGGGAATAACTCAGCCGTATAAAGAACTCAAAAAAAAAAAAAAAACAAAAACCCGACACAATCCAAAAATGGGCATCTGAAATGAATATATACTTCTCAGATGAAGTAGAAACGGCAAATAAATATATGAAAAAATGTTCATCATCACTGATCATTTGAGAGATACAGATTAAAACAATGCTGAGATTTCATCCAGAAAGAATGGCTGTTATCAAGAAATCAACCAATAACAAATGCTGGTGGAGCTGTGGGAAAAAAGGAACCCTTCTCCACTGTTGGTAGGAGTGTAGACTGGTGCAGCTTCTGTGGAAATCAGTGTGGAGATTTCTCACAAAACTACCTGGGCCAGGGATTTAGCTCAGTGGTTCTGGCGCCTGCCTCACAAGCACAAGGTCCTGAGTTCTAACCCAGGTACCAAAAAAAAATCCCCCCCAAAACAAAAAAACACTATAGCTAGAGGTTCCACTTGACCCAGGTCTTCCTTTGTTGGTAACTTCCCGAAAGAATTAAAAGCGTCATATCACAGTGATATATACATACTCATGTTTATGGTGGCACAGTTTGTAGTAGCTAAATCTTGGAAACTGCCCAAATGCCCATAAAGTGATGAATGGATAAAAAAAGATGGTTTTTTTCATATAATGGAATACTACTCTGCCGTAAAGAAGGATAAGTCTGAGAGATTTCTAACTAAATGGATGCAGCTTGAGACCATACTCTTAAGTGAGATGAATCAGAAACACATGTTGAAATACTACATTGTTTCTCTGGTGTGGGAAACTGAAAATGTAAATAAGGATCAAAATATATAATAGATATTGGGAAATGGTAAGCAAATGTTCAAATGAGAAGAGGAACAAGGGAGGGGGGAGTGGGAAAGGAAATAAAGGACAAGAAAAAATGAGATAAGAAGGCAAAATGGAAACAAAGCTTTTGTAAATAAGGGAGGGGAGAGGGGTTGAAGGGAGGGGAGGTGAATGGGAAAAATATAAATCAAGATATATCATGTACAGGCACAAATTCCCTAGGATGAATGTTATTATTGTGTGTATCTAAAATGTACCAATAAATGTTTTGCATAAAAAAAGTCATCTATCTCAGGAAGAAGATACACAAAACTCAGAACTCTACTAATGTGAAAATGAGAGTGGCAGAGGGTCAGGCTTTGAATTCTGAATAAAAGTATCCTATACTTGACATCCTTAGCTGACTTAGCACTTGATTAAAATTCAGCAGTCTCAATTCTTACTTGCTGTAAGTACATGCGATTATAGAAAGTCAACAAGTCTAAGGCTACTATAATCAAGCTTTGAATTGTAAGTGTCAACTCTTAATTCCAGTTTGAGTCTCTGAACCTTGTCTCTCAGTCTTTCTGTCAATTAGTTTCAAGTTCTCTCATGGGGCATTATCACAGCTGTCTAGACATAAACTAACAATTGTAATTTCATAATTAAGTTTTATATCTGGCCATTAGCATTCATTTTTCTAGGGAAAAGAAAGCATCCGGAAATAGAAAAAAGAAGAGCTTCAAAAGATATATTTTCCTCAATACTTTGGAACTTAATGGAAAGTTGGAGTGTACTATGACTGTTATGTTAAAAAAATGAGTCCAGGACATATTCCACAAACTTATAAAATAAATACACAAAGAGATTTCACAAACTCGAATTATAAACCAAATTGATAAACTAAAATTATGATCTTGAATTTGGTTTACTTGCAAATCACAAAATTACCTCATTCTCTAATTTAAAAAACAATACATATATGAATACTGTGGATTTAGCATCCTTTTAATGTCTTTATTGTCATATGCAGTCTCTTGATTTTCAATCTCAAAAAGAAAAAGAAGCGGTGACAGAATGGTTAAATGAATCATAAAAGATGAAATAGTGAGTTAGAAAGCAATAGTTAAGTACACAATGCTCATTCTTCTTCCTCAGGAAATATGAATGAACTCCAGCTCTTGCTGATATACTCATTGGTTTGGCAATTTAATCATGGATTGCTTCCATACATCTGATGCAGTCATCCTATGAAATAACCCAACTAATAACTGGAGCTTTGGCTTCACATGCCACCAACATAAATAAATAGAGTGAATTAGAAGTCAAATCCTAAAACATGTTTGCAGAAGATTATGAAAATACAAATAAATATACTTTTATTCCATTCGTGTTCCTATTCGATACAAGTTACAAAACTACTAGTGAGTTAGAAACTTGACATTTTGTGAGGTCATTTGAGAATCTATATTTATGGAATTGCTCAATATAAATCTTGGTGAGATGTAGCTCTTACCTTCTATTATAGAAATGGGATATGCCAGATTCTTCTTTTTCCAGTCCCTGACAGGAAAGTAATGTGCAACGACGGACAGATATACACAAGAGAATAAAGAACTGAACATTATTAATACTGTAAAAACCATGGTGTGTCAGCCAGTCTGCCCTCTGGCCACCAATGACTCATGTTCTTCCTACTTGCAAAATACTTTGAAGCTCTCCCAAAGTTCCCAAGTGCCTCACTCTACTATGGCATCAACATAAAGTCCACAATTTATCCTATAAAAGACCTAAGTCAGGTCTAGGTGCTTATCAGGCTGATGTCATTCATTTAGCAAAGCTCCTGGAGTGCAGTGACTTTGTCTTTCGGTCTGCAAGACTGTCCTGACGCCCCCACCATGCACTTGTCGGAGGGGAATAGGCGAGTAGCTGTAGATATCCTGGTTTAAAAAGTGACAAGTAGCTTAAAAGGAGACAGCAGTTCACAGCAGCTTTGAAATCCACTTGCTCAAAGTTGAGTCTCTTGATTACCTAAAAGGCTTAGGAATAATTCTCCAAAACTCTCTACTCCGGTCTTTGGGGTCTTGATTCCATTATCTGAGTCACTTTTTAAAAATGGAAATTATATTTGTTTGTAGCATATATAGAACCTATACGTGACTAGTTTGAGGGTTTAAAAACCCTGAGATCTAACCAAAGGGAGATCCTCACACTTGTGTGGGTTTAATCTCTAAAAGTCCCACCAAATTCTCATGCTGAGAATAGAGAAAAATTCCCTCAGGATTCAAGCAAAGGGAGGGGAAAAGTGACCATTTTGAAACAAACCCAGAGGGTTCACTATAACAAAGGCCTGTTCTCTAAGGGAAACTGTTTCCAGAGTGTTTTCTGACCTTGAACAAGGATAATTATAAAACTACATCCCCCTCCAGTCTTTTGGTCTCATTTTAGAGGAGAACAAAGAGGTCAAGGAAGTCTTCTGAAGGCTCAAGGCTAGAGATCCAGCCTCTATCAAAAATCTAACATTTAATCTTAAAATTAGAGAATGCATCCCTTTTCCAGCCATTAACCCCAGAACAATAGAATAGAAACCAGTAAATTATGCCACTGGAAGAGTTTTAAAGCAGATTATTTAGCAACTAACGAAATCAAAAAACAGCAGAGGAGGAAGAAAACAAGGAAGCTAGAGGAAACTGAGGCACTTGGCATTTAGAGCTATAACAAACATTTAATACAGCCAAATACCCAGCCAGATTAACATGTATTCTCAAAGTAGCCACTTACTTAGTTAAATTCCAATTACCTCATACTATCTATCTATCTATCTATCTATCTATCTATCTAAAAAGTATGAAAAATAAATGGCAAGGCATTCTATAAGGAAGAGCCAAACAAAAAACCACGGAAGAGACAAAGCAAGTATCAGAACCAGACTCAAACGTGACACAGATAAGGGAATTTAAAGAAAATTAAAAATAACTATGATAGGCCTGGGATGTAGCTCAGTGGCACCATGCCTGCTTGGCAAGCGCACGGTCCTGAGTTTGATCCCTGGTACAGAAAATAAATAAATAAATAAATAATAACTATGAGTAATATGTCAACAGTTCTAACGGAAAATAGTAGATAATATGCACAAATCAATGGGTAATGTAAACCAGAGAGATGGAAACTAAGAACAATTCAAAAGTCAACATGAGAAATAAAAACTAAATCTGTCATTATGACGGAGAAGTCATTTACAGGAAAATGGATGCACCTTGAGACCATAGTGATAAGTGAATAAATCAGACACACAAGTTTAAATATTCTCTTATATGATAAACTCAAATTATAAATAAAGAGCAAACTAAAAGCTAGATAATAGGAAGTAAGGATATAGAGCTTTCTCAGAGGGGAAGAGGATCAAGAGATGGAATGGGCAGAGGGAGGAAGAAAAAGGGATGAGAAAAAGGAGTGAAGATGTGTTATGTGCATGTACCAACTCTACACATGGAATGTACTGCACACGTGTACAAAAACAAAGAAAAAAAGAAAAGCATTTGTAAAGTTTGAAGATTTTTAGTCACTTCTAAGTAACTATTTTTTTTACCTTTTAAGGATTACTATTAATAGGCTAACAAATAGTTGAGAGCAGAATCTGGAAATATTGACGGAACTTGAATCCTTACTATAATATTTGAGACACCTGAAGATCAACATAATTGTGGACATTCAGACATATTGTGTTTTGTTGAATAGTCCTGGTAACATTGATGATGGTTAGATATTTTAAGTAAATGATTATCTTTGTTAAAGAACAAAAAACTACTTCTGTAATATAAATGAAGAATATATTTGCTAGGCTCTTCAGCAGACTTGAAATGGCACAGGAAAAAAATCAGTGGACATAAAAGATATATCAATAGAAACTTTCAAAACCAAAATGCAAAAAGAAAGAGATGAACGAAAAGAAGGGAGCAGAATATCCAAGAAATATGGGACAATTACTATATGTATAATATGTTAATAATGGAAATATAAGAAGGAAAGTAATGAGTGAGAGAAAGAGAAAAATATTAAAAGCAGTAATGGTTGATAATTTCCAAAATTAATGAGACAAACTGATAGCTCTAAGAAGCTCAGAAAAAGTGAGCAGAATACACAAAACCCTCTATTTGTAAGCATATCATGTTCAAAACATAGAAAACCAGAGACAAAAAGAAAAACTGGAAAGAATTCAGAAATAAAAATACCTTCTCTATGGAGGAATAAGGATATTAGTTCTATCCAGTGAAATACACTTTAAAAAGTGAAGAAAAAAATGAAGACTTTACCAAACTAACAAAACCTAAGAGAAGTTGTCACTGGTAGATCCATTTTGCAAGAAATGATACAAGAAGCTCTTCAAAGAGAGGGAAAATTCTATAGGATCAGAAGCTTGGATCAACATCAATCTGGAGCTTGAGGGAATGCTTTGATAGGCAAAAAAGAGCATCAGAGCATGACCAGAAGAAAGTAAAAATAAAATGTTTTAATTTTATTATTCTTGTTTAACTGATATATACGTTTTTTCAAATATTAATAACAACTTATTATGTGGTGGTGGTGGTGTGTGTGTGTGTGATGAATGGTCGCAGTGTGATAAGGAATGAGAAGCATTAATTGAGTTTTTGCACTATCTGACAAGCAGTACTGTATGATTTGAAAATGGACCTAGATTCATTGTAAATAGATATTGCAAACTCTAGTGCAATTAGTTTTCAGAGAAGCATAATTAATATGTAAGTTCTAAGAAAATGGAATTGTATAAAATGCTCAATTATGGCCAGAGAAAGCAGAAAAAAGATGAAAAGACAAAATAGGGAACAAGTGCAAAGAACAGAAAAAAAACTTCACAAAAATGCTAAATAGTAAGCCAATTATATCAGCAACTACTTTAAATGTGATTTATCTCAGTAAATTAATTAAAAGACAGAACCATCAGATTTGATTTTGTAAAAGATCCAACTATATATCATCTACAACATAGTCACTTTAATTATAAAAACACAGATTAAAAGTAAAGACACAGAGAAAGATGTACCATGGAACTACTGAGAAAAAATTAGTAGTCATGGGAATTTCAAAAAAACAGACTTCAAAACAAGAAAAACTGTCATGGATAAAGAGTGGCTTTATACAGTGATAAAGTGGTGAATCCTGAAAAAAACTAGAATAATTCTCAACTTTTACACACTGAAAGCAAAACAGCAAAATTAATCGGATAAAAACTGATAGAATTGCAGGAAGAAATAGCCAATTTCAAAGTTTAGTTGCATACTTACATGTTTTTCTATTAGTGACAAACAGATCCAACAGGCAGAAAATTATTAAGATATAGTTGAACAGAACAATGCTCTCCATCAAGTGAATCTAATTGAGAACTGATTTAATACTTTATTCAACAAAAGAACAACGCACATCCTCAAGTATACATACATCCACCTAGGTAGAGCTCAGTGTGGAACAAAAAATAAGTTTAACAAATTAAAAAAATAGAAATCATACCAAGTATGCTCAATGATCATTATGGAATTAAATTAGAAAACAATAATAAAAACATAGCTGAAATTTTTTAAAAATATTAAAAGATTAAACAACACACCCTAAGGTAACATATGGCTCAAAGAAGTAATGTCAGAGAAATTTTTTAACTTTTTAAATTAAGTGAAAATGAAAATGCAACTTATCAAAATTTGGTGGGTACAACTAAACTAGTACTGCAAAAGAAATGTTCAGCTTTCAATACATATAGTACAAAAGAAATTTTAAATGTAATCATTTAAGCCTTGATCTCAGGAAATCAAAGATTAATACAAAACTGAAACAAGGAGCAAACATAAATAGTAAAAACTAAAGCAATGATCAATGAAATTAGAAATAGAGAAAGTAAATATTATAGTGTTTTTGAATGGATTGATAGGACAAATAAAATTGAGCTAGGCAAATAAGAAAAAAGGAAAGATATAAATTATTAATATCAGAAAGGAAAAACTTTTGTCAGTATTAATTCCAGAGACATTGAAAGGATAACATCAGTTGCACGTGAACTAGCACAAAGAATCAGCAAGTGGGATCTCTTCTTATTAAAAAGCTTCTGCACTGCAAGAGAAACCACCAGCAGTGTGAAGAGACAACCTACAATGTGGGAAAAAATCTTCACCTGCTCTTCCTCAGACAAAGGTCTCCTATCTCGAATCTATAAAGAACTTAAAAAAATCAGACCTCCCAAATTTAATGACCCAATCCAAAAATGGGCATCTGAAACGAAGAGACATTTCTCAGACAAAGAAGTAGAAATAGCAAATAAACATATGAAAAAAATGTTGAACATCACCAGTCATTCGAGAGATGCAAGTGAAAAGAACATCGAGATTCCACCTCACTCCACAAAGAATGGCTGCTATCAAGAAATCAACCCATAGAAATTGCTGGCAGGGTTGTGGCAAGAAAGGAACCCTTCTCCACTGTTGGTGGGAGTGTAGACTGGTGCAACCACTCTGGAAATCAGTGTGAAGATTCCTCAAAGAACTAGGATTAGAGGTCGCATTTGATGCAGCCGTTCCACTGCTGGGTATCTTCCCAAAAGAATTAAAAGAATCATACCACAGCGATATATGTGCACCCATGTTTATAGTGGCACAGTTTGTAATAGTTAAAGCTTGGAAACAGCCCAAATGCCCATCAATTAGTGAATGGATAAAAAAGATGTGGGTTTTAAAAAAATAAAATGGAGTATTACTTAGCCATAAAGAATGATAAAGTAGAGACATTTATAGGTAAATGGATGGACCTTGAGACCATACTCTTAAGTGAAATAAATAGGACACAAATGTGTAAATACTGAATTGTTTCCCTGGTGTGAGAAACTGAAAGTGTAAATGTGGACCAAAATATATGGTAGATACTGTGAAATAGGAAGGTTCAAAGGAGAAGGGGAATGAGGGAGGGGAGGCAGGGGAAAGGAAAAAAGGGTAAGAAAAAATGAGAAAAGAAGGAAAAAAATGAAACAAAACTTTTGTAAATAGGGTGGAGGGGTGGAAAGGTGGGGAGGGGAATGGAAAAAAAATAAGAACCAAGATATAGCATATATAGTTACAAATTCCCAGTAATAAATGTGATCAGAATGTATACTTAAAATGTACCAATAAACTTAATGAATAAAAAATGGAAAAAATAGATATTATAAGCAACTGTATGCCCACAAATTTGATGCCTGAGATAAAATGGTCCAATTCTTTTGAAGACACAAATGAGCAAAACTCACTCAGTGAGATACAGATAAATCATATAAGTCCATAAAAATTAAAGATACAAAATCATCTATAAGTAAACCTCCATAAAAGAATGCACCAAAGTTAAATCATCTCACGGGTGAATCCTAACTCACATTTAAGGAAGAAATGGTATCACTTTCCTATAATCTTAGTGATAACAAAAGAAGTAGTGTAAGTACATTTTAACTCATTCTGTGAGACCTGATATTGCATAAAACCAAAAACAATTAAAGACCTTATGAGAAAGAAAAAAATAGTGGCAAATTTCTCTCACAAACATATGCAAAAGTCCTAAATAGGAAATTGAACCAAAAAGTTTTGTAACATTTTGCAATCAAATGGAATTAATTCCAGGTGTGGGAAGCTGATTCAAACATCCAAAATTAATTTATGTAATGAAATGCATCAAGAGGATAAAGAATTGACCTAACTCCAGAAGCATAGGCCAAAAAGCACAAAAAAGCTTAGAATACTACATCAAGTCAGAAAGTGTTTGCATAACAAGGAAAACAACACAGTGATGACATAATCTGTGAAGTGAAAATCTTTGTAAATCACATATCTGAAATAGTTAAATACTCAAAAATATGTAAGTAATACAAAAAAACCCTCAATACTCAAAAATAATTAACCTGATTAAAAATGAGTAAAAGACCTGGATAGATATTTATCAAAAGATGATATTCAACTGGAAAACAAGTATACGACAAATATTCATTATCACTAATTACTAGGGAAATACAAATTAAAGCCATAGTGAAATATTGCCTCACATTTGTAGGAATGGCTATTATCAAAAAAGACAGAAGCTGACAAATATTGGCAAGATTCTTATACACTGTTGGTGGGAAGGTAAAATAGTATAGCCACTATCGAAAACAGTATGGAAATTCTTCCAAAAATTAAAAATAGAGCTATCACATGATGCAGCAATGTCATCTAGCAATTCCACTTCAGGGCATATATCCCAAAGGAATTAAATCAGAATGCTAAAGAAATGTTCACTCCAATGTTCATTGCCACATTAGTCACCATAGCCAAGATATGTAGTCAAAATAAGTGTTCATAATGATGAATGAACTAACAGAATGTGGTATTACTACATAATCAAATACTATTTGGCCCTCAAAGAAGGAAATCTTGTAATTTATAACAACATAGATGAACCTGGAGGATATTAAGTTAAATGAAATAAGCTAGAGACTGAAACAGAAATACCACAGGATTCCATTTATACTTTTATATTCAAAATATTAAAAAGTAAAATTCATAGAAACTGAGAGCAGAAATGGTGTTTACTAGAGGGTAGGGGGAAGAGGAGGGTTGGGGAGATTGATCAAAGTTACAAATTTTCAATTAAACAGGAAGATTAGTTTCAGGGGCTTGTGGTGTAACTTAATGACTATAGTTAATGGCACTGTATTGTGGGTTTGAAAATTGCTAAGAGAGTAGAGTTTAAATATTATCACCACAAATAGATGATAAGTGTATGAAAACGGATCAGCCCACTGCAGACAGGCAGGTCTGTGGACACCGTAGCAATGACCCGAGTTACACAGAACGCGCCAAATCAGCCTGCTGCAGACAGGCGGGTCTGCGGACGCCATAGCAACACCCCAAGGGAACGATCAGCCTGCACCCCAGCAGGAATCCACTGGGACCCCCCCCCCCTCCTCTGTACAGCCACCTGGTTCCACACTACAAAGGCCCAGAGGACACCGGACCACCAGACCACTGTACTGGGTAAGTTGGAGTCACCTTCACCTCCCATCAGGACAGGGACTATCTTCAGGGGAAGGGCAGCTGGAACCTGCAATACAACTCTGCAGAGTTCAACCCTACAGGAGGACAGGGAGCTCAGCTTGGGACTTGCAGCCAAAAATCTGCCTGAATCTCATGGGTCTGCGACTAGCTTGCTGAGACTCATTGACTTATATCTGCACACTGCAACCGACGTTGTCTATTGTGACAGCAGAGACATACCCTGAAAGAGGCCCTTCAACTTCATTGTTATTTTTTATTCCCAAAAGTAGTATTATTAGTTTGTTTTTTTCTCTTTTCTTTTCCTTTGCTCCTATCTTTAATTTTTTTCCTACTCTTTGCAAATATTTGTTTTTCTCTCCTTTTTTTTCTTTTTTTCTTTCTTTTCTCTTTCCTTTCTCTCTCTCTTACACTCACTCTCTTCTTCTCCCACATTCTTCATCTTCCCTTTTTGTCCCTGTTTTGGTCCTCATTCAGAGTTCTTCTTTATTTTCCTGTTATTCTCTTTTTCTTTCTCCCCGTGTCCTCTGACCACACTGCTAACCTTCCCCTATCCTTTCCATCTGTCCCTCCCTCCCCAACCCCTTCTAACTCCCCATCCCAAAGGTAAAGTTGTTATATTGAAGAGTTTATTCACTATATGTTGGGTTGGTCCTCAACCTTGATTTAATTCACACAGCTAAAGGTGATAGATTAATAACTACCACAAAATGTCATTTTCCAAGATGTACTTGATGCAGTGGTGTTGCTGATTGTATCACTTGGGCTAAGGTGTTGGTACTGATCTAGTCAATGAACCTTCCTAGTATAAGGAAAATGAGATAGCCTTAGAGTCATTAGAGACTCAAAACTTAAAGACCAGCTATATCTGGAAGACACCTCTGAGAAGCAATCATTCCATAAGGGTTCTAATTACAAGCAGCAAAGATACCTACAATAGGCAATTTCAAACTATCAACCCAGGAGTTAAACCAAGGACAGTTCCTAAAACAAAAATGAGAAGACATTTAAGCAAGGCACAAACTCAGACTTCCACCCCACCAAGGGGAAATCCTGGGGAAAATGAGATGGAAAAGTCCCATAACCAACCACCTGGATACCCTGAACTGATAGCACAGGAAGTAACAAAACAGAGGAATGAGGCTCTAGAAAAATTCAAAGCAGAAATAATCTCCCAGATATCTACAGAGATAGTGAGCAGAGTGAAAGACATGATTAGAGGATCTAGAACAGAAACAGATAAAAAAATACATGAGCTCAGAAACACGCTGGAAGACATGAATAACCAGCATAAGAAAGAAATGGAAACCATGATCACCCACCATAAGAAAGAAATGGAATCCATGAAACAGATTCAAAGAGATATTCAGGAGATCAAAAACTCCATTGAAAGTATCCACAGCAGATTAAGGGAATCTGAAGATAGAATATCAGATATAGAAGAGAGGATCATGTTTAGAGACCATGAAAATAGAGATTTCTTAAAAATAGTAAGGGACCACGAGAAATCAATCCAACAACTGCTAGACAATGCAAAGAAGAATAACATAAGACTGATAGGAATCCATGAGAAAACAGGAGAAAGTACAATTGCATTAAAAAAAAAACTGTTCACAGAATAGTAGAAAACTTCCCAGACAGAGGTAGAGAATTGGACATACAGATAAGTGAGGAATATAGAACTCCAACTAGCCATGGTCAAAAGAAATCTACATCTAGACATATAATAGTCAAGATCCCAGAAACCAATAGAAAAACAAAATCCTACAAGCAATTAGAGAAAAGAAACAAATCACCTGCAAAGGAAAGCCCATCAGAATCACAGCACACTTCTCAACACAAACCCTCAAATCAAGGAGAGCCTGGAATGAAGTATTTCAAGCCCTAAAAGAAAATAACTTACAACCTAGACTGTTGTATCCTGCAAAGTTATCTTTCAAAATCGATGGGGAAATTAGACACTTCCATGACAAAGAACACCTGAGAAATTTCACGAACACCAAACCAGCACTTCAAACAATTCTAAACAGTATCCTAGAAAAAGCAATGAAGGTCACAACTTCATGAGGCCCAACAGAGGGAAGCCACCAGGCAAGGTAAGACACTAAAGGGAAAGGGGGAAAAATAAGAAATAAAAGAGTCAACAGAAGTAAAACATCATGACAAGGATAAATCAATATCTATCAATTATAACTCTCAATGTTAATGGCCTCAATTCACCAATCAAAAGAAATAGACTGGCAGAATGGATTAAAAAGGAAAAGGCAAAAATATGCTGTATACAAGAAACACACCTAACTGAAAAAGAAACTCATAGACTGAAAGTAAAAGGATGGAAAACAGTTCTCCACACCACAGGAACCCAGAAAAAAGCAGGGGTAGCAATTTTATTTGCAGACAAAGTAGATTTCAAACCAAAACTAATTAAGAGAGACAAAGATGGTCACTACATCCTTGTGAAGGGAACAATCCAAGAGGAAGAGATGAGAGTCCTAAATATATATGCCTCAAATACGAATGCCCCCAACTATACAAAACAAATATTAATAGACATGAAAAACCAAATAAACACTAACACAATTGTAGTGGGGGACCTCAATACCCCACTATCACAAATACACAGATCATCTAGACAAAAAGTTAACAAGGAAATTCTAGAACTGAGCCAAGCTATTGAACAAATGGACTTAATAGATGTTTACAGAGTGTTCCACCCCACAAAATCAGAATACACATTCTTTTCACCTGCACACGGGTCGTTCTCCAGAATAGACCACATGCTAGCTCCTAGGACATATCTAAGTAAATGTAAAAGAATAGAAGTTACCCCCTGTATATTATCAGACCATAGTGCAATAAAATTGAAGATCAATAACATAAGAAACTGCAAAACCCCAACAAACACATGGAAACTGAATAACACCCTCTTGAACAACCAATGGGTCACAGAAGAAATTAAAGAATAAATTAAGCAGTTTCTACAAGTAAATGAAAATGCCTGTACAACGTACAGGAATCTATGGGACACAGTGAAAGCAGTTCTACATGGGAAATTCATAGCAGTGAATGCCCATATTAGGAAAACAGAGAAAACTCAGATAAATAACCTAATGCAGAACATCAAGCTCCTAGAAAAAGAAAAGCATGATGAATCCAAAGCTCCTACAAGAGAGGAAATTATAAAGATTAGGGCAGAAATTAATGCAATGGAGACTAAGAGGACAATACAAAAAATCAATGAATCAAAGAGTTGGCTTTTTGAAAGAATAAATAAAATTGATAAACCTTTAGACAATCTTATCAAAAAAATGAAAGAAAAGGCACAAATACATGCAATTAAGAACGAAAAAGTTGAAGTCACAACAGATTCAACAGAAATCCAGAGGCTCATCAATACCTACTTTGAGAATCTCTACTCCAATAAAATTGAAAACACAGAAGAAATGGACAGATTCCTAGATACATAGGAATTGCCAAAGTTAAATGAAGAAGATATAGAAATTCCAAACACCCCAATTACAATGAGTGAAATTGAAAATGTAATAAAATATTTACCAATGAAGAAAAGCACAGGTCCGGATGGCTTCACTGCTGAATTTTACAAGACATTTAAAGAAGAACTAACACCATTACTCTTTAAACTCACCAAGGAAATTGAAAGGGAAGCAATACTTCCAAATTCATTCCTGGAAGCAAGTTTTACTTTGATTCCAAAACCAGGGAAAGACCCAACTCAAAAAGAGAACTATAGGCCAATCTCCCTAATGGACATAGATGCAAAAATCCTCAACAAGATACTGGCAAACAGAATACAGAGGGTCATCAAGAAAATCATATACCCTGACGAAGTCAGATTTAGCCCAGGGATGCAAGGACGGTTCAACATTCATAAATCAATAAATGTAGTACACTATATTAACAGAGTCAAGGACAAAAACCATATGATCATCTGAATAGATGCAGAAAAAGCATTCAACAAAATCCAACACGCATTCATGATAAAAACAAAAACCTACAGAAAATTGGAATAGAAGGTCTTTAGCTTAACCCGATTAAGGCTATCTATGAAAAACCAACAGCCAACATCATACTAAATGGTCAAAAACTGAAAACTTTCATGCTAAAATCAGGAACAAGGCAAGGATGCCCACTATCACCACTCCTGTTCAATATAGTTCTGGAAACATTAGCCACAGCAATTAGAAAAGAGAAAGAAATAAAAGGAATAAAGATAGGAAAGGAAGAAGTTAAATTGTCACTATTTGCTGATGATATGATACTTTACATAGAAGACCCAAAAAACTCCACCAAAAGACTTCTAGACTTAATTGACAGATTCAGTAGAGTAGCTGGATTCAAGGTCAACACTCAAAAACAATAGCCTTCTTATACACAAATAACAGACTCACTGAAAGAGAAATCAGGGAAACAATTCCTTTTACAATAGCATCCAAAGAATTAAATATCTAGGAATCAATCTAACAAAGGAAGCAAAAGATCTCGACACTGAAAACTACAGCACTCCGAAAAAAGAGATTGAAGAGGATACAAGAAAATGGAAAGACATCCCTTGTTCCTGGGTAGGAAGAACCAATATAGTGAAAATGGCCATACTTCCAAAACTACTATATAGATTCAATGCAATGCCATCTGAAATTCCAACAATATACTTCACAGAACTAGAGAAAACAATCCAAAAATTCATTTGGAAGCAGAAGAGACCTAGAATAGCAAAAGCAATTCTAGGCAACAGAGACATGCCTGAGGGTATCACAATCCCCAACTTGAAACTCTACTACAAAGGTACTGTGATAAAATCAGCATGGTACTGGCAAAGGAACAGACCTGAGGACCAGTGGAATAGATTAGAAGATGCAGAAACAACTCCGGACATGCTCAGCCACTTCATCTTTGACAAAGGAGCCAACTACCCTCATTGGAGGAAAGATAGCCTATTTAATAAATGGTGCTGGAAAAACTGGATTTCAACCTGCCAAAGATTGAAACTAGACCCATACCTATCACCATGCACTAAACTAAGATTGAAGTGGATTAAAGATATAAATATTAAGACAGAAACACTAAACTTGCTGGAAGATAAGTTAGGTAGAACTCTTGAAGTCATTGGCATAGGAAAAGACTTCATGAACAAAACCTCAGCAGCATGGGAGCTAGCAGAAAGAATCAAAAACTGGGATCTCATCTTATTAAAAAGCTTCTGCACTGCAAGAGAAACTACTAACAGAGCTAACAGACAACCTACAATGTGGGGAAAAAATTTTTAGCAGCTGTACCTAAGACAAAGGACTACTATCTAGAATATATAAAGAACTGAAAAAATATCAGACCCCCAAATTCAAAGACCCAATTCAAAAATGGGCATCTGAAATGAACAGACATTTCTCAGACAAGGAAGTAAAAGCAGCAAACAAATATATGAAAAAATGTTCAACCTCACTGGTCATTCGAGAGATGCAGATGAAAACAACACTGAGATTCCACCTCACCCCAGAAAGAATGGCTGCTATCAAGAAAACAACAAATAACAATTGCTGGTGGGGTTGTGGGGAAAAAGGAAACTTTCTTCATTGCTGGTGGGAGTGCAGACTGGTGCAACCACTGTGGAAGTCAGTGTGGAGATACCTCCAAGGACTAGGACTAGAGGTCCCATTTGACCCAGTTATTCCCCTGCTGGGTATCTTCCCAAAAGAATTAAAAGAATCATACCACAGTCATATATGTGCACCCATGTTCATAGCGGCACAGTTTGTAGTAGCTAAAGCTTGGAAGCAGCCCAAGTGCCCTTCAACTGGAAACTGGATAAACAAAATGTGGTTTTTTTATAAAATGGAGTACTACTCAGCCATAAAGAACAAAAAACTAGAGTCATTTATAGCTAAATGGATGCATATAGAGGCCATACTCTTAAGTGAAATAAATAAGACACACATGTGTAAATACTGAATAGTTTCACTGGTGTAAGAAACTGATAGTGTAAACAAGGGTTAAAATGATTTACATAAATAATTGATAGTTTGAAATAGGAAAAAAGTCCAAAGAGGAAGGAGTGAAGGGAGGGGAAGGGGAAAGGAAAAGAGGGAAAGGAAAAACTATGAGAAAAAAATGGAAGTGAAATCTATGTAAATAGGGAAGGGCGGAGGGGGTGAAGGGTGCACAGGTAATGAGGAAAAAAAAAGAACCAAGATATAGCATATACAGATACAAACACCCAATGATAAATGTAAACGAATTGTATACCTAAAATGTACCAATAAAAGAACTAAAAAAAAAAAGTATATGAAAATGGCTAAAAAGAAAAAACAATAAGATCTTATCCAAGCCCATTCAGACTAAAAACAAGAACAAAATTCAATAAACAAAAATCTCTACAAACTAGAAATAAATGAAGATTTCGTTATTTGGCTGAGGAAAATCTACAAAAAGCCTATACCTGACATCATACTAAATAATGAGAACCTAATCAGTGGCGGTGAACCTATGGCGTGAGTGCTGCAGGGGAGTTTTTGTGTCATTGAACGCTCTAAGAAGTCACCATTACTGAAGATGCTTTCCCCTTGTGATCTAGAAAGGTAAGATATTCATCTCATTATTACTATTAAACATCACATTAAAGTACTACCTAAAACACTAGAATAATAAAATGATATAAAACATGTATAAATTTGGGAATAAGAAATAAAACTGTCCCTGTTCACAGGTGATAGGTTAGTCTTTGAAGAAAATTCAAAACATCATCAACAAAAGCTTCTAGAACTAGGAAGCAATTATAGCAAAATTGCACTATACACAATTGATATGTAAAAGTCAATTGGTTTCTTATATGCTAGCAGTAAACAATTGGAATTTGCAATAAAAACATAACATGTACATTAATACAAAAAGTGAAATGCTTAGTTATAAATCTGAAAATATATGTAGAAGATCCATATGCAGTAGTACAAAAATATATCTAAAGATGTGAGGAAGTACAAAACTGGTAAAAGAAGCAGAAGATCTAAGAGAATGTAGAACTATTTCATGTTGACAGATAGAGGGTGATATTTTAAAGATGCTAATTCTTCCTTGCTTGATTTCTAGATTTAATGAAATCCCAATTTAAACCTCAGGAAGTTACTTTTTGTATATCAACAAACTGATTTTAAAATTTATATAAAAGTCAAAAGATCCAGAATAGTCAATTATAATAATGAAAAGAACAAGATTTGTATACAGATACTACTTGTCTTTGAGAAATACTATAAAACTATAGAAACCAACTATAGACAGGTCAATGGGACAAAATAAAGAGCCAGAAATAGAGCCATAAGAATACATTCAGCTGATATCTGACTGATGAGGAAAGGCGGTTCAATGGATAAAGATTAATCTTTTCAATAAATGATGCTGGAAAAATTGACATCCATATAAAAAATGAAATCACACCTTCACAAAACTTAAATCAAAAATGCATCATAGACTGAAATGAAAATTGCAAAACTACTAAACTTCCAGAAGATCACATAGGAAAAAATTCTAGGTAAACTAAATTTGGCAACGTGCTTTTACATGCAAAACCAAAAATGATACATTAAAAGCCCCGATAAGGCAGATGTTTAAAAAAATTAAAAACCTTTGCTCTAAGAAAATATAATTTTGTGGTATTGAGAATTGGACCCAGGACTTTTGCACTGAGCTCCATGCCCAGGCCTTTGAAAAATGCACTTGTAAAAACAGGAAAAAAAATCACAGCCTGGGAGAAAATATTTGCAAATTACAATCTCATAAGGAACTTGTATGCAAAATGTATAGATCCTTTAAAAGTCAACAATAAGAAAACAAGTAACCCTGTTAAAAATGGATCAAAGATTTAAACAGATACTCTATAGAAGTTATAGAGACAATTCACAGTTTGTCACTTTTTACCAAGGAAAACAATCCTTTTATACAATCTAGTAGTCACACTGCTAATAATTTATCAAATTGAATTGGAAACTTACATTCATACAAAAACCTAAAGATGAATATATATAAAGATTAATTCATGCTTGTAAAAAAACCCAGACATAACATGTACCTCATTAGATCAATGGTAAATGAACTGGTTACATCCATACAGTGAAATATTTTACAATGATAAAGATAAATTACTTATCATGTTCCCAAGAGATACAGAACAACCTTAAATGCATAACATGAAATGAAAGAATCCTGTCTGAAAAAGCTAAATACTATTTGATTCTAACTATATGACATTTGGGAAAAAGTATTGAAGGAGAAAATACAAAATAAATGAGTTATTGCCAAGAGTTCAGGGGTATTAGAGGAGGGATGAATAGACAAACTATGGGGAATTTTACAGACATAAAAATATTCTCTATGATACTATAATGAGAGATAAATTATGTCTATTTGTAAAAATCTATCAAACTATACAACACAGAGTAAATATTAATATAAATGATTATCTTTAGAAAAATGATAATGTATCAATATTGCTTCACTGACTACCAAATACAGCACACTAATTCAAGATATTAATAATAGTGGAAACTGTCCACAGGAGACATGAGTATCTGGCAACACTCTGTACTAGCTGCTCAAGTTTTCTGTGAATCTGGTGATTTCAAATGAAAACAACACATATTTACTATCTTACCGTTTCTGTGAGCCAGGAGTCTGGGAGCAGTATAGCTGGGTGTTCTGCTCAGGGTCACCCACAACTGCAGTCAGTGTGCTGGCTGGACTGTGGTCTTATTGGAAGCTGTGGGTCCTCTCCCAGACTTACATGGGTGTTGGCAAAATTCCCTTGCCCTGTAGAAATGAAGCAAGTTTGCTTCAAGGCCAGAAAAAGAGTTTGTCTCTGCTAGTTCTAGTGTCTGACCTGATTGGGTCCAGTCTGGCAGGCATGAACTCCCTTTTAACTTACCTGAAGCTGACTGGTAAACCTTCATTATATCTTCAAAATCCCTTCCCTTTTGTCTAATGGATTAACATAATGGTAGAGGGGATAATGTACTGCCTTTGCCATATTCTAATAGTTAGAAGCAAATGAGGCTATATGAAGCAATTATTGAGAAAGCATAAAAGGAGGGGAAGCTGGTAAAATATTTTTTGGTCTTGGTGGTCATTACATAGGCACTGTCTTTTTATGGTAATGGGCTCTGATTCTTCCACTTTTCTGAATTTTGTTACATTTCAAAAATGGTAAAAATGCATTCTCTGATTTTGCTTATTTTGAACTTTTTACTTCTAATTTTAATTTTATTTTATGATTTTCAATTTAACACATGAAACTCACTCATATTTATAGCCATGTGATGTTTCATTATATACATGGTGCAATTTTGAAAACAGGTTAAACATATCTATCTCCTCAAACATCCATCACTTATTTATGGTAAATCATTCAAAATCCTTCCTCTGGCCTTTTCCAAATATGTGATGCATGATTATCCATGGTCATCCTACTGTGTAACAGGACAAAAG
Source organism: Heterocephalus glaber (assembly GCF_053883595.1). Lineage (NCBI taxonomy): Eukaryota > Metazoa > Chordata > Mammalia > Rodentia > Bathyergidae > Heterocephalus > Heterocephalus glaber. Next base: position 2,940,115 of record NW_028258459.1, on the reverse strand, counting down.
AGCTTACATTACCTAGCTAACTGTAGCTTAGTACCCACTGATCAAGCTTTTCCCACCTTTTATCTTGCCTACTCTCTCCAGCCTCTGGTAACCAACATTCTACTCTCAACATCTGTGAGATCATTGTTTCTAGGTTCCACATATGAGTGAAATCATGTTGTACTTTGCTTTCTTGCATGACTTTTTTCACTTAACACAATGATGTCCAATTCTATCCATGTTTGTGTATAAATATCACATTTCCTTTATCCATTCATCTGTTGATGGACATATAGGCTGCTTCCAAGATTTACCTGTCATGAATTGTGCTGCTACAAACATGCGAATGCATGGATTACTGTAATATGATGTCTTTAACTCTTTGGGCAAGATAGCTAGAAGGAAAATACCTGAATCAAATGGAATTTCTATTTTTAGTTTTTTGAGGAACCTCCATACTAATTTCCATAATGGTTGTACTAGTTTACATTCTCACCTACAGTGTAGAAAGACTCCTTTCTTCCTGCAGCCTCTCATCATTTATTTGATTTCTTGATGATGGCTATTCTTTTTGGGGTAAGATGGAATCTCAGTGTTGTTTTAATTTGCATTTCTCTAATAGCCATGATGTTGAGCATTTCCTCATGTATTTATTGGCCATTTGTACTTCTTCTGAGAAGTATCTATTCATTTCACTTGTCCAATTTTGGACTGAGTCTTTTATTTTGAGGCGGTCTAATGTTTTTAATTCTTTTTATATTCTGGATATTAGTATTCTGTCTGAGGTATAGCTAGCAAAAATGTTTCCAGTTCTATATATTTCCGTTCAATCTGTTGTTTCTTTTTAAAACATTTTCATAAATTCCTTTATTAACCTCTCTCAAGTTTTTTTTTCCCTTAGGAAGACTTTATTTCTCTTATTCTTAAAAATTAACTGGATTAAAATTTTAGTTTGGTAGATATGTTCCCACCTCACCTTGAAGATTTTCCACTATTATTCTGCTGTTAACCTGGACCTAATCTAAGTTGTGTTGCAGAGCCTACTGCTAGTCAATTTGCCATTCTTTTCTTGGTGTAATCTCTCTATCTTTTATCTGTGAGTGCTTCAAACATATCCTTTTTAGTTGATGTTAAACTTTTTCATAATAGCATGACTGGATATTGATTTTTCTCTTAGGTATGCTTTGTGGATGCATAACTGTACTGAATATTACAGAATTATATGTTTCATCAAGTCTGGAAAATGCAGTTCTTCTTTTCTGTTCCCTGTCTTTACTCTTAATGAGACTTCAGTTACAAAATATGTACTTTCTCATTCCGGCCTCAATGTCCCAAACTTTCTCATATTATCAATCTGCTGCTCTGTGGTGTACTGAGGACAATTTCTTTTGAATCACACTATAATTCTCTCTTCCATTGCATTTAATCTGCTGTTTTTAACCCATCCTATGGGTTTCAACTATAGTACATTTTTGTTGCTAATTGTTCTCTTCAATTCTTTTTCATATTTGTTGGCCATTTTTGCATTGTGTCATTGATTACTAATTTTACTATGTCCACATTTGTTTCTTTAAATGTTTTATAGTGAATTTACTTATAAAGATGAAGCCCTTGGATGTTTATCACGATAGAACTTAATTTTTCAGAACACTGAGGAACTAAATTGCTTTCTTGCACAGAGAACTGGCGTCCCCTTTTGCAGAAGACAAGGAGGACTTCGAAACCTCAGGCAGGGTAGCTATCTTCACTGGTGTAGAATCACTGTACTTACCTAATGTCTACCTCCTGCATCTTGGAGGGGTAGGAGAAAGAAGGGAAATCTCAGTTCCAAAAATATACTTGGCTTTTGCTCACATAGCAAATCTGACTTTCATGCTGGCTTACAGCTGAGCTTCTGAGGTTCAGTTCACTGATTTGTTTTATGAGTCTCCTTGTGAATCTTTAGAGGCTTTCATGAAGCACAGTAGTGTTTTAAAAGTTACCTTGTTATACTTTATCTACGGTGTGGCTTTATTAGGTGAATCCTTAATATCTACACAATCATATTAACAAAAGTAGAATTCGTTCTAGAATTTGGGGTGCTCTGAATTTTATATCTTTATAACAACTCATAAATAAGCTATTTTTCCTTGGTAGATTTCAGGCTTTATTTATTTATTTTCACTAATATACATATATACAGAGAGACTTAATATTAAACTCATAGACACAAGGCTGTGTAGATGAGTCACAAAATTCGGTCATCCTGAACACCACAGATATGTGCCCAGAATTGTATTTAGATATTTTACTTTGTTAATTGTGTTATATTTATGAATATAACAACCACTATTAAAGTACAGTGGTGCATTGGTTCATGAACTTAATTCCACAATTCTGGAACCAAATGGATGAGAATTGAATCAAATTCAATGGTTAGGTTCAATGTTGACCTTATGTGGAAACTTGATTCGGTTTTCATCCAATTTAGTTTGTGACCAGAATTATGAAAAGAATTAAGTTTGTGAACGAAGGTAGAACTGTATATATTTCCTCTTTCTTTACTTATTTTGACTGGCTTTTCTATTCTCATGTGTAAATGTGCAGCTATACTAAATGGTAGCTTTATATAAATAATAATGCTTTTAAGACACTATTCGATCCAAAACTAGATGTTCATGAAAGGCACAATCACAAGGATATACCAGACATAAATATAAATAACTGAGATATACGGAAAACTCTGGACAAGTGCTATTTTAGTAGTATATAAAAATCAGATGTCAGTTTGAGGCAGAAAGAAATTCATCATGACTGATAGACAATGATAAAATGTGTTCTTATATGTTTTGTTCATCTTTGAAAACTTTGAGAATATGTTTTACTGGTTTTTAATGAAATAGATTCTCCTTTCTTCAAACAAAATTCTTATTTAGAGTCCTTTTAGACTTGTTTTATGCAAAATTCTTTCAATAGGTGTTATATTTATTTTTATTTTAAAAATCAGTAAATTATTAGTGCTTAAATATAAGCCTTGAACCAATTCCACACATTATGAACTTTCTCTTTCAAAAAAGGAATATGGGGCCGGGGATTTAGCTCAGTGGTTCTGCCACCTGCCTCACAAGCGCAAGGCCCCGAGTTCGATTCCTGATACCAAAAAAAAAAAAAAAAAGAAGAAGTAATACGAAGTCCATAATACAACATATTCATAGAGCATTGATACATTTGTAACAGAACTTCTTTGAGATTAACAGGCTTTTACTTTTAAGTTCCTTAGACTATAGCATTATTACAGATGACATCGCATGAAGACTGGAACAGAAATTGGATCCAGCTCTTGTTAGTGGAAGTTCCACAATGAGGCTTTCTTTTGAAAACTACAGAATTGTCAGAGTAGAATAGACTTCAAAGTTGAGAAACCTCTTTCCTTCATAGCTCCCAAATCATAAACACTCTGTATCTCAAATACTCTCTTTTCTGATTTAATTCTCATAGTCTATGTTCACTATCAATTTATGTGCACCCTGTCGGAAAAAAAAATCAAAAGAGAGTATTGTTATAAGCAATTCTGAATTGTGTATCATTTGGATTTTAAATCTGATTATCTTTTATCAACAAAGGTTTTTACTTGTCAATATCTATAAGGAATTTCTATAAGAAATCCTGGAATGTCTTCACTTTGGTGGCTGTATAGCTCATACATTCTTAACTACATCATTGAAAATATACTGAATCTCCCAAAATAGATTGGGACTATATAGCAAGAAAGGAGACTGTTGAGAAGGAAGGTCCTGAGTTGCACAGAACATGCCGAATCAGCCCACTGCAGACAGGCAGGTCTGTGCACGCCCTACCAAGGTCCTGAGTCATGCAGAAGACAATGGATCACCCCGCTGCAGACAGGCAGCCACCTGATTCCACACTACAAAGATGGAGAGGACACCAGACCACCAGACCAAGGTACTGAGTCCCACTGCTCCTGGTCCACAGGAAGGGGCTTCCCGGTCACCATCCCTTCCACTGCTCCCAGCCCAGAGGAAAGGGATTTTGGGCCACCTTCTGTCCCACTGCTCCTGGCCCAGAGGAAGGGGCTTCCGGGACACCATCCCTCCCACTGCTCCCGGCCCAGAGGGAGGGGCTTCTGAGCCACCATCCCACTGCTCCTGGTCCACAGGAAGGGGTTTCCTGGCCACCATCCCTCCAGCTGCTCCCAGCCCACAGGAAAGGGCTTTTGGGTCACCATCCCTACCGCTGCTCCTGGCCCCTGTCCCACCTCACCCAGCTCAGAGGAGGTAATCTGTGCAGGTGCTAATAGCCCCCTGCCCCAGTCGAAATGAGAAAACATGTAAATAAGTCTCAAAACCAAACTTCCAGATCACCTACAGCAACCTCAAGGGGAAATGAGATGGAACCCTCTGATACTCAACCACCTGGACCCACTGAACTGGCAACAAAAGGGGATCTGGAAAAAATGAAATCAGAAATAATTTCTCAGATAACAGGAGAAACTGTGCCCCTAGTGCAAGACATGATTAATAAATCTAGAGAGGAGCTGAGGAATATGATGGAATCCCAACATAAGAAACAAATGGAATCCATAAAACAGATGCAAATAGATTTCCAGGACATGAAAAACTCCACTGAAAGTCTACACAGCAGAATGAGCCAATGTGAGGACAGAATTTCAGATATAGAAGATAAGATTGCAATTAGTGACCAGGAAAAGAAAAATTGCTTCAAAATTATAAGGGAACATGAGAAATCAATCCAGCAGCTGCTAGATGATGCAAAAAAGAATAACATAAGACTGATTGGGCTCAATGAAGAAACGGGAGATAGTGCAGATGACATAAAAAATCTCTTCACAGAAATAATGGCAGAATACTTCCCAAGCGGGGGAAAAGAACTTGACATACAGATAAGTGAGGCATATAGGACTCCAAATAGCCTTGATCAAAAAAATCTACACATAGGCATATAATTGTTAAGATTCCAGAAACACAACAGAAGAACAAAGTTCTACAAGCAGTAAGAGAAAAGAAACAAATCACATATAAAGGAAAGCCCATCAGAATCACAGCAGACTTCTCAACACAAACCATCAAGGCAAGAAGAGCCTGGAGTGATATATTCCAAGCCCTAAAAGAAAACAGCCTCCAACCCAGATTGATGTACCCTGAAAAACTATCTTTCAAAATTGATGGAGAAATAAGATACTTTCATGACAAAGAGCACCTTAGGAACTTCGTGAATACCAAACCAGCACTCCAAAGAATTTTACACAATATCCTAGGAACAGACATTGAGGATCACAACCCCAAGAAGCAAAGCAGAATGAACCCATCTGGCAGGACAAGAAATTAAATTTAAGGGGGAGAACCCAACAAAAAGAAAAAGTCATGGCAATGACAAGTCAATATGTTTCAGTTATAACCATCAATGTTAATGGTCTCAATTCACCAATCAAAAGAAATAGACTGGCAGAATGGGTCAAGAAGCAAAATCCAACAATATGCTGCATACAAGAAACACACTTAATTCAAAAGGAAACTCATAGACTGAAAGTTAAAGGGTAGAAAACAATACTCCATGCAACAGGACCCCCAAAAAAGCAAGAGTAGCAATCCTCTTTGCAGATCAAGTAGATTTCAAACCAACACTGATTAAGGGAGACAAAGAAGGACACTATATCCTTGTAAAGGGAAGAATCCAAGAGGAAGAGATGACAATCATAAATATCTATGCACCAAACACTAGTGCAACCAACTATATAAAACAAATACTACTGAACATGAAAAGTCATATATGCACTAATACAATAGTAGTGGGGGACCTCAACGCCCCACTGTCACAAAGAGATAGATCAACTAGACTAAAAATAAGTAATGAAATACTAGAACTCAATTGAACTCTTGAACAAATGAACTTGACAGATGTTTACAGAGTCTTCCACCCCACAAAATCAGAATACACATTCTTCTCAGCTGCACATGGGTCATTCTCCAAGATAGACCACATACTCACACACGGAACATGTTTAAGTAAGTGGAAAGGAATTGAAGTTATCCCCTGTATATTATCAGACCATAGACTATAGTGTGATGAAATTGGAGACCCATAGCAAAAGAAACTGGAAAAATTTCATAAACACGTGGAAATTGAACAACACACTTCTGGATAATCAATGGGTCACAGAGGAAATTAAAGAAGAAATCAGACAGTTCCTTCAGTTAAATGACAATGACAATACAACATATCAGAATCTATGGGACACAATGAAAGCAGTTTTACGAGGGAAATTCAGTGAATACGCATATTAGGAAAACAGAATGAGCCCAATTAAACAACCTGATGCTGCACCTCAAGCTTCTAGAAAAAGAAGAGCAGGACAACCCCAAAGCTCATACAAGGGAAGAAATTATAAAGATCAGAGGAGAAATCAATGCAATGGAGACTAAGAGAATGATACAAAAAATCAATGAAGCCAAGAGTTGGTTCTTCAAAAGAATCAACAAAATTGACAAACCTTTAGCCAACCTTGTCAGAAAAAGGAAAGAAAAGGCCCAAATCCACGCAATTAGGAATGAAAAGGGTGAAATTACAACAGACCCAGCAGAAATCCAGAGGATCATCAATACCTACTTCCAGAACCTGTACTCCAATAAGATGGACAACACAGAAGAAATGGACAGATTCCTAGATACATATGAATTACCAAAGTTGAACGAAGAAGACCTAAAAATTCTGAACAACCCAATATCAACCAATGAAATTGAAAATGTAATTAAAAACTTATCAACTAAGAAAAGGCCGGGACCTGATGGCTTCACTGCTGAATTCCACAAGAAATTTAGAGAGGAACTGCTGCCACTACTGTTTAAACTCTTCAGTGAAATTGAAAGGGAAGCAATACTCCCAGATTCATTCCTGGAAGCAAGCATCACCTTGATCCCCAAAGCAGAGAAAGACCCAACCGAAAAGGAGAACTAGAGGCCAATCTCACTAATGAACACAGATGCAAAAATCCTTAATAAGATAATGGCAAAAAGAATGCAGATGATCATCAAGAAGATCATACACCCTGATCAAGTGGGATTCATCCCAGCGATGCAGGGATGGTTCAATATACGAAAATCAATTAATGTAATACACTATATCAATAGAGCCAAGGACAAAAACTATATGATTATCTCCATAGACCCAGAAAAAGCATTTGACAAAATCCAACATGCATTTATGATAAAAACCCTACAAAAAATTGGAATAGATGGTCTCTACCTCAAACTGATAGAAGCCATCTATGAAAAACCAACAGCCAATATCATACTAAATGGTCAAAAACTGAAATCCTTCACACTAAAATCAGGAACAAGACAAGGATGTCCACTATCACCACTCTTGTTCAATATAGTTCTGGAAACATTAGCCATGGCAATTAGACAAGAGAAAGAAATAAAAGGAAAAAAGACAGGAAATTAAGAAGTCAAATTGTCATTATTTGCAGATGACATGATACTCTATATAGAAGACCCCAAGAACTCCACCAAAAGTCTTCTAGACTTAATAACCAAATTCAGTCAAGTAGCTGGTTACAATGTCAACACACAAAAATCAATAGCTTTCCTCTACACAAATGACAGACTCACTGACAGAGAAATAGGACAAATAATTCCTTTCACAATAACATCCAAAAACCTGAAATATCTAGGAATCATCCTAATGAAAGAAATCAAAGACCTCTTCTCTGAAAACTATGGCACTCTGAAAAGAGAGATTGAAGATGATATCAGAAAATGGACAGACATCCCCTGCTCCTGGGTAGGAAGGATTAATATAGTGAAAATGGCCATACTTCCAAAACTGCTATATAGATTTAATGCAGTTCCAATTGAGATCCCAGTAGCATACTTCATAGACCTTGAGAAAAGAATCCAAAAATTCATTTGGACCAAGAAGAGACCCAGAATAGCCAAAGCAATTCTAGGTAACAGAGACATGGCAGGGGGTATCACAATCCCCAACCTGCAATTATACTACAAAGCTACTGTGATAAAACAGCATCGTACTGGCAAAGAAACAGACTTAAGGACCAGTGGAACAGATTAGAAGATGCAGAAACAATGCCAGACACACTCAGCCATCTCATCTTCGACAAAGGAGCCAAACACCCTCACTGAAGGAAAGATAGCCTCTTTAATAAATGGTGCTGGAAAAATTGGGCTTCAACTTGCCAAAGATTAAAACTAGACCTATATCTCTCACCATGCACTAAACTAAAATTGAAATGGATTAAAGATCTAAATATTAAAATAGAAATTCTGAACCAGTTGGAACAGAGGTTAGGTAGAACCCTTGAAGACATCACTGTAGGAAAAGATTTTAGGAACAAAACCTCAGTTGCCCATGAACTAGCACAAACAATCAACAAGTGGGATCTCTTCTTATTAAAAAGCTTCTGCACACCAAGAGAAACCACCAGCAGTGTGAAGAGACAACCCACAATGTGGAAAAAAATCTTCACCTCCTCTTCCTCAGACAAAGGTCTCCTATCTCAAATCTATAAAGAACTTAAAAAGATCAGACCTCCCAAATTTAAAGACCCAATCCAAAAATGGGCATCTGCAATGAACAGACATTTCTCAGACAAAGAAGTAGAAATAGCAAATAAATACATGAAAAAATGTTCAACATCACTGGTCATTTGAGAGATGCAAATGAAAACAAGGCTGAGATTCCACCTCACTCCAGAAAGAATGGCTGCTATCATGAAATCAACCAATAACAAATGCTGGCGGGGCTGTGGGAAAAGAGGAACCCTGCTCCACTGCTGGTGGGAGTGTAGACTGGTGCAAGCACTGTGGAAATCAGTGTGGAGATACCTCAAAGAACTAGGACTGGAAGTCCCATTTGACCCAGCTATTCCACTGCTGGGGATCTTCCCCAAAGATTTAAAAGAATCATACCACAGTGATATATGTGCACCCATGTTCATAGCAGCACAGTTTGTAATAGCTAAAACTTGGAAACAGCCTAAATGCCCATCAACTGGAGACTGGATAAAGAAAATGTGGGTTTTTTATAAAATGGAGTACTACTCAGCCATAAAAAATGAGAAATTAGACACATTTATAGCTAAGTGGATGCACATTGAGGCAATACTCTTAAGTGAAATAAATAGGACACACATGTGTAAATACTGAATAGTTTCTCTGGTGTGAGAAACTGAAAGTGTAAATAAGGACTAAATGTATAATAGGTCATGTGAAATAGGAAGAAAAGGGGCAAAGGGGAAGGAAGTGGGAGGGCTAGGGGAAAGGATAGAAGGGAATGGGATTAATATGAGAAAATGGAAAAATAGGAACAAAATCTTTGTAAATAGGGAGGACTGGAGGGGTTGAAGGGAGAGCTGGGCAAGGGTGAAAAATAAGAACCAAGAGAGACTATGCAAAGGTGCAAATTTCCAATGATGAATGTCATTATATTGTATACCTAAAATGTACCAATTATTAGAATGAATAATCGATAATGTAAAATAGGAAGAAAAGGTCCAAAGGGGTAGGGGTAGTGGGAGGGGCAGGGGAAAGGAAAGAAGGGAAAGGAAAAAATGATGAGAAATGGAAAAAATGGAAATAAAGTCTTTGTAAATAGGGAAGGGTGGAGGGGGTGAAGGGAGGGCTAGGAATGGGGAAAAAAAAAGAACCAAGATGGATTATGTAAAGGTACAATTCCCAATGAGAAATGTAATTGTGTTGTATACCTACAATGTACCAATAAAAGAATTTAATACAAAATAAAAAGAAAGGAGACTGTTATATAATAACTCTTCCCCTGTCTTCCAATTAGCTGCAAGTAGCCAAGTTAACCAGATTCAGTGGATTTTAAAAAATATTAATATCTCTTGTTTATTAAGTGTTGTGCACTTTTCCAGATGGATTAAAGACATTTTATTTAATAGTCAGAAAAATCTCTGAGATGATTATTTTTTACCCTTTTAACATTTGAGAAAATTCAGTATTTGAGAGGATAAAATATTTCTCCAGTCCATCTGATTTAATAAACGCTGCTCACTAAGTCTAAGACAATAAACAGTAGCAATGCAGAATCACAGACCATTTATCATGTCAGCATCATGAATGCATGCTGTAGGAAATGGGAAGTTCCTGAGGCACAATTTTAGTAGGGAGAAAAGCATCAAATGACTTTAATACAAAATAATGCCTTCTCTCCTCACTGGTCTAGTCCTAGAGGTTAATACATGTATGTGGAGGTGAAACTTCATTTTGTCAGCTGGTTTGGCTTTGGGAGATGCCTAGGGCACTACAAACCAAACCACTGGGTTGTCTGGGTGGGTCACAGAGGCATGATCTGGAAGACCATATGTGGCCCCTGGCCCCTTCTTTGCTGGCACTGTTCCCCTGCACTGCTTCCTGACTACCTGGGACCGAGCAGCTTTGCTGCACAATACCCCTTTGACATGATGGTCCTGTCTTTAAGTCGGCTGGTCATGAACTGAATCCTATGAAACCATGAGCCAAATGGATCTTTTCCTCCTTTAAGTTGTGGGTGTCCAGAACTTTGCCCAAATGATGGGAAAGCTAATAAAATGGCCAATGAAGTGAAAGCTGTAGAGAACACCACAGATCCCACTAAGGTTCACTAAAGGATGAATCGATGAACTTCCAGCTTTGAATGCAAATTGATTCTATTTCCAGCCCCAGCTGTTGCCCTCATTAATTGTGTGAACTTTTTAAGGTACTTTACCTCTCTGAGCTGTAAAATAGGAAAAACTATGAACATCTATAGTTCTCTAAGATTCAGCGTCCTCATCTACATAAAGCAGGAAATGATGTTTTTAGGCTGTTAAAAAGTGTTATGGTTTGGATCTGCATTGTCTCTCAACGCTCATGTGAAGAAGGCTTGGTGCCCCATACTGCAGTGTTCAGACTGAGTCGTGACGGCCCTAACTTCATCAGTAAGTTAATCCACTGATGGTATCATAATTTGATGGCATTATTGAGAAGTAGTAGAAATGGCACTGGATGGAGGGAGTGGATCATGGATGTGACCTTGAACATTATATTTGGTTTCTGGTCCCTTCTTAACTGGACCTTTCCCTGTCTTTCTGCTTTCCAGTTGCCATGTGTCAAGTAGCTCTCCTCCATTACACCTTTGTGCCATGATGTTCTGCCTCATCCCAGGCCCGTAGCAATGGCACCAGATTACCATGGACTGAAACCTCTGAAACCCTGACTCAAACTAAACCTTTCTTCTTCTAAGTTGTTTATCTCAGGTATTTGGTCACAGCAATGGAATTCTAACACATAAGGACTGAAATAATGTATGAAAGAGCTGAGTAGCATTGACCATATAATGAATGCTCAGAAAAGGAATCTTAGCCTTCAGTCCTCAGACGTTTAAATTACACATGAAGTGAACATTTAAATGGTATTTGCTCGGACTCATATTGGAACTTTCTTACATCAACCGGAAAACAAGTGTTTCAGTTAATCACATTGTGATACATCTGAAAACCAACCAAAACAGTCTATCCATTCATCTGTCTGCCCATATATCCATTGCTTTAAAAGAAATTCATGAGGCATTAGTTTTATACTACGTGGCTCTCTGTGCATTGGGAGTGCAGCAATGAAGAAACTGACATGGTTCCTGCTTGTATTAAACTTAAAACCTGCTCTAAGAACCAGCCTCTAGATGAACAAACTGTGATAAATTATAATTATAGTGGGTATTTCGTGGATATGGCAGATAATATAGGTAATATTTTCTTCATAGAGGCAAAAATTTATCAGCAAATGTGTACATTTAAAAAGCAGTTATAAAACCTCTTGACAAGTACTATGGTATAGATATATAATGTGCTCTTGGCAGAAGATAACAGAACTGACCAAGCCAAAGAGGAGTTGGGAATCACATAGAGAAATTTCTCATCGTGATATTTAACCATAACCAGATGGAGTAAAGGAAACTTTGTTTGCAAGTTGTGAGGCCATATAGCTTGATACATTTAAGGCACTGAACAATGTTTGGTACAGAGTTCAAGAAATTATTGAGCAAAAGCCGAAATTATGGCAAAGAGGTAAAGATCCTGGTGAGAAAGTCATTGAATGGCTGATTCATAGAATTTCCTTAGAATTTAAATTAGATATAGATCACTCGGGGGAGTGAAAGTGAGTTAAAATTTACTGCTCCAATGGACATAAAGAGCAAGCATGGTGAGGGTAGTTAAGGGAGAAATCAGGAATAATAAGATATTTGAATCAGGAAACAAAATGACCGAATTTACATCAGAGGTTGAGAAGTCATACATGCTATCAAGGTCAGGGATCATTGGAATTAGTGACTACGATGGAGGAGGAAAACAACAGATCATTGAGGATGAAGAGACAGAGCAAAGGGCTTATGGACAATGAATGCATCTAAAACCAAAGTAGGGACAGGTGGGAAGGCCATGAACTGCTGATAAGCTGTCAGCGAGTGGAAATGAGTGCAAACTTGTGGATAACTGATTAGATTTGTGCTGCCCAGTGCTGTAGCTGGCAGCCACATGTGAGTTGACACTGAAATGTTTTAAATATCCCACGGTTAATAAAACATCGTTTTAAAATAAATTTCATTTGTTTCTATTTGCTCCTTGAATGTGGCTACTAGGCACTTTAAAATTACATAAATTGTTTACGTGTTACCTTAGCTTTTGTTCTTTGGAATAGCACTTGATAACAGGAAGAAATAAAGAATGCTTTGCCTGTACACACTGATGCCCAAGGAGGCAGGGAGGTTTTGTATATTACATAGCAATATTTCTTGGTGCAATCATATAAGCTCTTTGTTTTCATTTGCTCTTGTTAGATCATAAACATTAGTAGAAAGTAAAAGTGCTAATTCTATTGTTAGTGCAGTTGTGATGAAATGGACATGATTGCCTACATCAGAACCAACGAATCCTTGAACATGTGGGCTGTTTTCACAAGGAACAAAAAAATGTTGTTGCTCTGATTTTCATTCCTTTCCCCTTGATAGTGATGTATGAACTAAGGATTGTCCTTTCTTTCTCTTTGAATGATAAAGATCTATGGCTGGAATTAGATTTAAGGAGAATAGACAAAGCCAGCTGCATCACTTGCATAGAAGAATTCTCCCAAAAATTTAGCTTAATTTTCTAACATTCTACATTGGAAAGTGGTACAATATAGCCACAGTCAATAAGAAATTAGTATTTTTCTGGCCAGGGATTTAGCTCAAATGGTTTCGCCACCTGCTGTGCAAGCTCAAGGACCCGAGTTTGATCCCTGGTACCAAAAAAAAGAAATTAGTATTTTTCCTTTAAATTGGAGTAAAAAGTCCAATTTTTGCCATGCTGTCATTCTTAGAATTAGGTAAAAGAACAAGAATAAAAAAGAGCAAACATGAAAAACTAGAAATAGACCATTCAAACCAATGTATAAAGACAATGTATAGTGTTGTGGGATATTAAAACTTCTAGTTCTCAATTAAAGAATTAGAGTTATTTTATTTTATTTTATTTTTTTTTTTTTGGTACCGGGGATCAAACTCAGGTCCTTGTGCTTGCACAGCAGGCAGCGAAACCGCTGAACTAAATCCCCGGCCCCTAGAGTAATTTTAAAACCAAGTCATCCAAATGCAAATAAATTCCCAAATCCACAGAGGTTTGATTGTTATAGTTTCACTAAATTAGAATCTCTGGGAATAGGGTCAATGAATCTGAATTTTTAGCAAAGGATGTACCAGAATGTGAGAATTGCTAGCCTAAACTTTCCACTCTACTAACAGGAAACTTGAGATACAGAAATATCTTAGTGACGTACCCAAGGTCACACAACTAAGTAAATAGCAGAGCTTGGTCCCATAGCTAGGTCTCCTAATTCCTACGTTAGGAATGGCATCACAATGCCTTTGTGTCAGGTACTGCTCTCTACTAATGGAGTCAATAATTCCACTCATACTTTAGAATCTTTTCAAACTGCTTTTTGATGATGTGCTAGAAGTTTATTTTAAAAATAGACACTCAAAGTTAAAATGTACCATATAAGTAAAATGTTTTTCTTCTTCAATGAATCCCCTTTATAATATCTTCAGTAAAGGTCATCCTTTCTCTGCTCGAGCCTCTCCAGTGACAGAGAGCTCACTACTTCCTAAAGCAGCCTGTTTCTAATTGTACATTATTCTGGACATTCAAAAGTATTTTTTTGTCGTTTAAATCTGTCTTCCTGAAACATTTACCTAATGCCTTTTATATGCTCTAAAACGCTATGCAGAACAAGTGACTCTCTCCAACAGTAGCTTTTAGCTGTTTGGAAGTAGTTCTCAAATTCCACATCTCTTCCCACTGTCTCAAATCTAGCTTCTTTTCTACAGCCTAAACATTTTTCTTCCTCCAAACATCATTTTGTGACAGGTTCCAGAATCTTTAAAGCTGATATCTCTAAATGAGGTTTAGTGAAAAATTTTGTTGTATTGTACGGTGTTTAAAAAAAATTGTGACCCAGGATATAAAATTAGTAGACCCCAGGGTATAAAATTAGTAGACCACACACACAAATTGAATTTGCCATAGTTTTTATACAAAGGTAGACAAATAGGCCTATATGCCTATGACATAGGCATTGTGTCACCACTTCAGGTATATTCCCTAACAACTGTTGTGCTGCCTGTCTCTATGTTACATGCCCAGCTCCCACAGCATGTGACTGTGTTACCTATGATGTAATATAAGCATACTTCCTATATTGGCGCCTCTTTTCAAGGGAACTTCAAACTTCAGATATAGTTTGCCCAGCATGAAAAAGAGGAGGAAGATCACCTTCTTTGTCCCTATTGTACCCTCTGGACTTTGATACAGTGCCATGCTAATGCAGTTTCCTGAATCCTGTCTCTCTCTGCCTCATAAGAAGTCTTCAGAGAAACTTTTCAAAAAATAAACTTTGATTATATTACTCTGCTCCTTGCAAATCCTGGATTGATCCTCGGCCTGCCATTCAAAGGTCTCACATTTTTAACTTTGTATCTGAGTTCTTCACAAGCCTGTCCTTTGGCATCTGTGATTCCTGTGAGGGCAGCAAATGGATTTTATTTCCATTTTCACCAAATTGCCTATGTTCCTAAATTACCCCCTTATACCTACACAAGACTACACCTATTTTTGTAAAAGGTAGTCTTATTGTTTGCAGTCCAAATCCCCATGGAAAGGAATTTAACACAATATGCATAATTATATTGTTATACCCAGAGCTCTAAATAACGTATATTTTTTGACTCATATCTGAATATTTATTATTTCAGGGATGCTTCCATTTCAAATTCAAATGAAACAAGTTTTATGAATTCAATACCCTATTCTTCTGATATCAAAGTGCATTTGTCCTAAATGAAAAGCAATTATCTTTACATTAAGCTGTTGAAAAATATCTCAGAAAATAAATTATGTGTAAATTAAATGATCTACAAAAAGGTATGAAAATCAACAATGAATGAATTTGAAATATTATCTAATTATGGATATGTGATATAATTTTGGCACTAGTCCCCAAATGAAAGAATAAGTTCCTACATGCATGCATCATCCTTAAAGATTAAAAAATATTTACTAGTCTCTGGAAATAATAGACTTTAGGCTTTGGTGAAAATTTTATGTACTTTACCCATCCTACTAGATTTCCCTTCTCAGGTTGGAATTTTCCTTCCCCAGTCTACATTGGTGGAAATGTAAGAACAAGGGGTTTTCAGACAGTAAATACCAGCAACATACCTGAAACAACTGAAATCTAATCCTCTGGCAGCAGCATGTTGTAGTGGTAAGTACACTGGATTGGTCACTGTAGTGGTCAAGACCTGGATTCGAATCAGTTCCAATGCTGTCATTTATTAAGAGGGTAGCAAACTCTTTAAATTCCATGCTCTGAATTGCACAAATATGTTATTATGTAGAAAACCAGTACTCAAAAGCAAGCATTCAAATGCTAAAGAATGAGTTATTTCCATCATAATGCCTATACAGTTTTATTTTTTCTTCATATATTTATGATAAAAGGAAGTGTTTAGATTTAAAGAAAATGGAAGGAACCTAGGAACATAGATCCAGAAGATCTGGGCTTCAATCCAACTTTTCCATTTACTAAGTTTTGTTTCCCTGGTGACAATTATGAGCCCTAATTTTCTCATTTTCTCAATGGTGATGGTGGCCCTTATACCATGGGGTGGATTTGAGAATTAATAGTGGCTCATCCTGACTGATTGTGTGGCTGATATTAACTCAACAGTGGCTCTAGAATTTCTTTCAAAGGTTTTAACTTGTTTGTATATCAGCCTTTACTCTTAAGTTTCTTTCATTGCAACCATCTGGTGCTGAAAAAAAGTTGGAAAATTTAGACTCTCTCCAATTACAAATTTGAAAATTTAAATGTGAGCAGGTTTGACTAGTGATCTCCAAGGTCCAGTTTTACAGAAAGTAATTTTGCCTCTGGTAAAAATTAAATGATTCCACTTTGGAGTTAGAATGTCAGGGGCATAAATTCAAAGACCACCACTTTGTTTCATTTGTTCCCAAAGAACACTTGGGTGTCCAAACCATACAATTGGATACAGACATCTATGCAATGCAAATGAAAATATTTCTGTAAGTGAGTGATGGGCAAATAGCTGACGGCTCTGCAAACCAGAAACACTTGTATTCTCATGGGTATTCATGGTGTGATTCATTACTTGTGTGAGCTTATTTGAATACTATGGCAACAATCCAGTTCTATCTGCCTGTTAAATTAGAAACTTCATAAGGGCTGAGATTTTACAGAACCTGAAGCTAAGAAGTTAGCCTCTGTATATGATACAAGATCTCTGGATCCGAGGTAAACATCATTTACAGTATTATAGCAAAAACATTAGTCAGAGAAATATATTAGCTGTGACTTTTTAAGCATTGGTTGTCATGGGGTGACACACTAAGGGTCAGGCAGTACCTGCATATGCAGTGCCAGATCACCACAAAGGAAGCCTAAACTTAGGAAACTGTCCCATTATATAGGACGGTGGTGATGGGGTGCCCTCATAGCCTCATCTTTATTCTGGGCTAGCAAATGCCTCTGTGGGAGAGAAAAGAGGTCTTTGTCTTTAGTCTCCTCTATGTCCTTCAAGAAGGAAGAAATCCTCAGCTTTACTATTCTAGAATTTTACCCTCATACAAACACTGACAATTTGACTGCAAAGTCCGTAGGACCTGAACCATGCAGAAATAGGATATTTGTGAATAACTGTTTCCCAGTACTCCCTTCCATGTATCCAATATGGCACACAAAGAGAATTCAAGTGTTAAATCTCAAAATGGTATACTTGATTTTAGCTCCCTTTTGGGAGTGGGGTGTATATATGATGTCCAAACAAAAAAAGACTAATTTATGCAATGGAGAAAAAATATGAATATGGAGAGGCAGCTCGGCATGGTGAAAAATTCAGTGACCTGGAAGTCAGAAAATAAGAGTTTTAGCTCTGACTCTGACACTGTCTCATTCTACTATCTTGACTAAGTTACTTCTCTCTGAGCCTCAGGGTCCTCATCCATAAAATCAGAATCTAGAAGAGACTGGGATTAAATAAATTCTAAGGTTATTTTCTGTCATCCCATTCTGTTCTACCAGTAAATCAAATCAGTTGATGGAACACTGTTTACATTGTTCTCAAAACTGTCAGCTTCAGAACCCTGTTGTTCCTGTTAAGTAGCTACTGCTCACTGATAACATACTACCAAACCAAATGCTGAGTATGGGAAGGCTGAAAAGAAACATTTCTTGAAAAAATAAATAATAAATATATAAAATATGCCTTGAAAATTTTGATACTGTGTCTATGTGAAATTGTGTATTTGAATTATGGAATATCTAGTTTAGGATTCTGGATAAATGAATATTCCAAATAATCATTTATATCACATTTGGGTTTTTTAATATCAGGCTATCATAAATGCATTTGACATTAAATTATGTTGAATATTAGTTGAATGAAAGATATCTCCTGACCATATTAATAAAGCCAAAAGTCAATGTGGTATATTTATGTGGTGATACAGAATTGTTTCACATAACAGAATTCAGCCCACTTGCTGGTAATTTACCTCCTCTGTGGGTATGTGCTAGAGCATCAACATTCTCCTTTCCTTTACAGTTTCATGTGTGCTTGTTGTCATAAGAGCACCACTAACACATACTAACCTCTCAAAGAAGTCTAAAAACTATTTTATCCTCAGCTATGTTGTGTTTCTCTTAAAAATGTAAACCATATGGTGCCCAAACTCAGTAGTTCATGGTAGGGCAGCTAGCACAATTCTGACCTATGAAAACACTAGGTATAACATAGCACACATTTGCCAATTTCCACACTTAGCTGAGAGTGCAATCATGTCTAAGATATGTTTTACAGGAGATCACAATTTACATGTTGATAGATTAATTATTAGTTTTAGAGAAGGGCCATAGCAAAGTGTATATATAATATGGATGTATCCTGCAGTTATAATTTTGGACTTAAAGAAATATTCCTTTATTGATTCCTTTCAGATATAAGAGCATATATTCAAAATTAAAATATAGATTGCAGTAGATTCTGCTAGTCATAATATTTCAAGCCCTTTAAAAGGCAAGAATGAATGCCAGATGATTTAATGCTTCTGGATAAAATTAAGATGATAAAACATGATGAAGGCCCTCCTAATACTATGCAACATCTCATGTGTATGGGTTGACTTTTGAATGGAGATCATTAAATGCATTTATGTGGGTCAAAATATCTTCAAGTAAACACTTTTAATTCTATGGCTAGCGTGGGATTTAATAATAAAACCATGCTACTGCCATTAACAGTTCTTCAGCATTCCTTTGGGATCACGTAACTATTTTGCATAGTGTTTGGATAGATGGGTTTTTGGGATATATTCCTGCTGAGGTTAAAGTGGTAGCTTATCTACTTATCAGCCCTGGAACCTGGTAAATTTATTTGGCCTCTGCAAAGTAGAGAAGTGAAATGGGAGGAATGACTTGCTTTCCTTATTCCAAATGCTTTTCCTGTATCCAATTCCTGAATCTTTATTTCAATTTCATTTATATGTAAGAAAGAAACAGAAAGAGAGAGCTAAAAATGTGAAGGTCAGTGCTAGATATAGTGATTAATGCTCCAACCTAGATTTTTTTTAATGACTTAACTAAATCTTGTGCAGGTATAGACTATAAATATATTGGATTCAGAAGAGTATGAAACAATTTTACAGATAAGCAATCTCAGGCCAACTAAAGAGAAATAATTTCTGTATGTTCATGGATGATTCCAATGACAACACTCTGATAATACGCAGCTGTGTTTTGTTTTGCTGTGTCCTTTTTAAATCAATTTTGTTTTTTCCATGGTTTGCCAATATAGAAAATATTTCTCTAGGCTTAGTCTAAATATACTTAAGAGTTATGAACTTTAATTTCAAAAATAAATTACTAATGTAATTATTAATTTGTATTGAATATTAACAATACATATTAAATTAAGCTGCTATACAAGGTGATCTACTTCACATATCTTGTATGAGTTTATAATTGCTATTGTAATGAATTACCTCTGTTTGTTTTAGGAGTAGGAGTTTATTATCTAAATCTCTGTGGGTCAGAAATTAAAAATGAGTCCTATGGATCTAAAATCAAGGTGTCAAGAGAGTTGCAATTTTTTTGGAGGCTCTAAGAAAGAAATTTTTCCCTGAACTTCCCAAATTCTAAAGGCTGCCTACATTCCTGCACTCATTACCCTGTACCACTGCAATCTTAGCGTTTGTCTTCCATCTCTGTCTCTGATTCTGACACTTCCTTATCTGGATACTTGGGAATACAATAGACTAACCCCCAAATCCAGAATAATCTCTGCATCTCAAATTCCTTAATTTAGTAACTTCTGCAAGATCCCTTTTGCCTATTAGGTGACATATTTGCAAATTTGGAGAATTTGGGCATGAACAACTATGGGGGAAGGACATTAATCACTTGCTCTCCCCTGTAACTCTAGGAAATAGGCATGGAGAGACAGATTTCTAGGTGTTTAGAAGATGCTACATAGCTTGAGTATCCCACAACCAAGGACAGTTTAGTGAAGTGTTTGAAGCGAAGCAAATACATCACCCGGTGGAAGTTTTTGAAACATTGATAGATTGGATAAGAAAAAGGATTAGGGAAATTAGAGTGCAGACAAATATTTCTAAGGAAGATTTTATTGAATTTGATGGCTATCAATACGTAGATAAGAGAGAGAAGGAAGAGAGTGAATGACTATTATCTTCTGGGTTATGGGGCGGGGGAGCTATTAATTGAGGCACATAATTCCGAAATAGTAAATTGTAGTGTGTTAGAGATAATAGCTTTGTGTTTGTGTCTATGCAGATTTTCATTGTTCGAAAAAACAAAGCTGGACATAGTATTTATACAGTAAGAAAAAAGTAAGATTTCAAGAATATAAGAACTTGATAATATCTTAATAAATCTTTTTTACTGATATTTGAGATAAAGAGACAGAAGAGCAGAATGGAAAAGACCTCACATAAACATCAGGTACAAGGGGACAATTTCCTCCAATAGTTGCAGAATTTTCAGGCTAAATTATGGTCAGTCTGTCACTGTCAAATTTAGACTCCTAGGACACTAATTTCACACACAGAGAGAGAGAGAGAGAGAGAGAGAGAGAGAGAGAGAGAGAGAGAGAGATAGCTTGCTTTGGGTGGGCTTTGTTCTCCCCAGCAAAAATTTCAGTGTATATATTTTATAGAAGGGAGCAAACTTTAAAATATTTGTTTGCATCTCAAATGCAATTCACCTCAATAATTCAATGGATATAATATAGGAGCTTAAGCCATAATAATTTTCTTGTATAAAAGCAGAGGAAGTCATAAGATTTTCAATGACAGAACTGAGTCAGGCCTCAAGCCCAGATTCCTGTTCTACTCATTGTGGCAACGTCACATTTTGGCTTCCTAGTAGTTGCAGTGTCTGATGAATAAGTACAAACAGCAAAGGCACCTTCGGTTTCTCTCTTTCTCCCCCAGAACATAGCTATACCACCATCATCTGCAGAGCTATATGACACAAAGAAAAGGCACCTAGAAAGAATTAGGAGTGGGCATCTTTCAGTTGCATTGCAGCTTCTGACATTGCTCCCTTCTGTCAATTGTCCTGATTTTCTTCCTTAATTTTTAGTGATTCTCTCCCAGCTTTAAAACGATGTTCTACTGAAAAAGCAA
Organism: Heterocephalus glaber; assembly: GCF_053883595.1. Lineage (NCBI taxonomy): Eukaryota > Metazoa > Chordata > Mammalia > Rodentia > Bathyergidae > Heterocephalus > Heterocephalus glaber. Next base: position 2,918,865 of record NW_028258459.1, on the reverse strand, counting down.
TTCTCACCTTATACCCACTATAAATTTAGCTGGAGAACAGAATCCAGGAAAGGAGGATGGCTGGTGTTGAGGGGTACACAACTAATTTAACCTTTGTCTGAAAAAGACTATTATTTCAACATCCCCTATCCAAAGGCATAGTTTACTAGGAATCTATTTCATCAGGGTATGTGGAACAGGTACAAGCTTCTGTGCTGTGTGAACCAATGGCTGAATAAAATGGCATGGAGCTGCCTTAGCCGCTCAACATGGCCAGCAGGAAGTCAATAAGTTCATGGCCTGTTGCAGAACTCATAATAGATACTACCAGGCAGGATTCCCCAGCATGGACAATGTATCTACAAGTGTACCTGGATTAATTGTCTTATGTGTTTTATATGTTTTTAGCCTATGAGTCTGGTTTTTAATCTGTATATGTGATAATTAACTTTCTAAAGATTTATAAGGTAAATAAATGAATCTGATGCTGGTAAAATCAAAGGGGAGTGGAAGGAAAGGGAAAAGAAGACTGAAGTATATTAATGTATTCGTACCAATTCGCCACAATGAATGTAATCTTTGTGTATTGCAAACATGTACTACTAAGATTTTTTTTAATAAAAACATCAATGAATACAATAAATAATTTTAACTGACACACACAAGCAAATAGGTATTGCCAGTTGCCATGTGAAGGTAATGGCTACATGGCTCAGTACAACACTACAAATAAGCAAAGGTAGTTTTCAGTAATAGGGCATTCCAGAAAATCAAAAGCAAATGAAAATCACTAAAAATGCCCATTTCCAAGTTACAGAAGTAAAAGTATTCTGTGCACTCTTTTGATTTTTGACGATGTAAAAGATAGATTGCAAAGTTTAATAAAGTACAGAGAGCAATGTTTCCCCAGAGTGTGTCCTACACAATACAAGTGAGTCCCTGGAGAGAGGGGGATGGAGAGTATAGAATATTTTAGTTGTAGCCACAGGAGGCATCATCGTCATCCTAATGATCATCAGAATGAATACTAATAATTATCAAATTTTGGGCTTACCATACGTCAAGCATTATAAGCAGCTCATATATTTCACTGAATCTAATCTGTATGTTAATATTATAAGGTCAAGACTATCTCGTCTCTTTTTACAAATACTAAAACAGCACAGAGATATTAAATAATTTACCTAGAGTCATATAGCTTATGTTCAGCGAAGTGTATTAAAAGCTCTGGGAAAACCCACAGAAAGGAAGTCTGCATTATTTTGTCCAGCATTTATCAAATTTATTTGACTCAAAAGTCATTTATATATGAGCCGTGTTGACATGTGGAAACACATCGATAAATGATGCAGTTAATTCACATGTCTACATTTTTTTCTAGGTCAGTATTTAAAAGTAAAATTTTTGAAAATATAAAACATCATACAACAGATTAGGTGCTATTAAAATTAATGTTCACCTAAGCAGAAATAAATTGAAGATATACCTTCAAATTGATAGAAGCTTTAGGTATAAAAGCCCAACAAAGAGATTCATTCAGCTCCATCAAGCCAAGAGCAAATGAGGGAGTGGGGAGGAGAAAGGTTGGAGAACTCAGAAATGTGCACCATGAGCGAGTTACCTTTCCAACTTTGCCAGAACAATAAAGTATGAAGGCCAGCAACTTTTCTTCTCCTCTTTCTCTGCCCCACAGCATATTGCAACCTTGAGGAAGAAAGTAGGAAAGAAAAATGAAGTTTACTATACTTTCTATCTATGATTGTCTTCTTGCTACAAAACCCTAGCAAAGGGAGTTGGGAAAGTTGTAAACTTGAACATCGAGTGTCAATTACTATATGAGAATTAACATTCTAATTTCACAATGGATATACTGTTTGATGTCTACAAATCATAATCAGTTGTTTCTCTTATTTATCTAAGAATAACTGGAGAGAAGTGGAACTACCTAAAGTTTTTCTCCAGGTTCAGAGAAACAACTCACCTGTTAAATTTCACACTTCAGTAAGAGGCAAGAAAAAAAGTATTTTTGCTTCGTGATTTCATTCCACAAGTGGAGCCTGTTAGATGCAATAATGTTAATTAATTAATTTTTACCACACTGTCTGTGATTCAATTTATAGGCTCAAATCTTTCTTCAACTTTTGGAAATTTTTAGCTGTTATCTCTATACTCTTCACTTTTTCTGGACGATATCTTCTAAGTGTGTGAAAGCTTCTCAATCTGTTTTTCACTTCTCTCAATGAGTCTACTTCGATTCAAATTGGCTTAATATTTGGGCAGCTGTGTGGGCAGGAACAGGATCCAGCACCACTCCACCTCTACCTCTGTCCTTTCTCTGCTACTGGAATTCAACAACTCCTTTAAACTCAGATCCTAAGACTGGGGCACCACCAAGAAGACACTGAGCTACTAAGACAGCAGCTGAAGAGCCAGTTGTCCTCTCCAGAGTCTACTTCAACACCCAGAATCATCTCTAGGATTCTTAGTCCTTGTTGGGTAACTGCAACTACTTGCTCTAAATTTCCTTTTTTTTTCATCTAGACCAAATAAAGTTGTTGTTCCAACACATATTACAAAGTCCACCATAGAGTAATTAAGTATATGATACCTTTTCTGAACTAATTCAGTTACACTAATGAGTTTTTCTATTCTATCATTAAGATTTGATTGAAGTATCAATTTCTCCAGAAAGTCATTCCTGACTGTTTTTCCCCAAGACATAGGTAATTCCCTCTTTTCTCTTCTCTTCTACCACTTTTATATCTCCAGCACTGCCTATGTCACATCTGACCCTTCAGACAGTAAGGAATTTTTGAAAGTAGAATTACTATGTGTTGAGTACTATATAATGTGTACCAGGCATGGTGATATGTTCTTTCACATACACTGACTCATTTACCCATCATTAAAGTCCATTAAGCAAAGAAGAATTATAGCTCAGACTGGCAACTTCCTCAGTCTAACTGGAAAGTTAAAAAGTTGGTATATTAGGCAGTGTTCTTCAGAGAACTAAAAGTGTCTGTTTGTCTCTCCATTTCTCATATATATATATATATATATATATATATAATATGTACAAATAGATATTTAGATAGATCTTTCTATATATTTCTAGATATGCTATATATAGACATATGTATCTATAGATATATTTGTATTATAGAATTAAATATAGCTTTATATATGTATATATATACATATATTTATAAATATAGTAAGTCCCCAATTTATGACTTGCCATTTTTCAACTTTACAATGATGCAAAAATGCACCAATATGATCATTTTGTTTTTCACTTTCAGCACAGTATTCAATAAATTACATGAGCTGTGTGGTGTAAATGAAAGCTACAGTAAATTTTCTTTTCTTTTCTTTTCCTTTCTTTCTTTTTTTTTCCTTTTTTTTTTTGCTATATGGTCTTGCTATGTGGTGCAGGCTGGCCTTGAATTCAATGTGTAGTCCAAGGTGACCTTGAACTCTCAGTGATTCTCCTGCCTCAGCCTCCTGAGTGCTGGTGCAGTAAATTTTTGAGTAAAAGGCACATTACCATTAATCTCACTAAAAATACTCCCTCTCGCTTCAAAACATTTATCCCATCATTCTTGCCACTTTCTGAACCAGTCCTGAAGGTCTTCTTTTGTGAGCATCTAGTTGCACTGTCCTGACTACTCCAGTTCCTGAACTGATTTAAAATGTTTGCCTTTCATGGTCTTTTTGACTTTGTGGAAGAGCCAGTAGCTGCAAGGTGGCTGATCCAGTGAATAAGGTGGATGAGGACACAGTGCGATGCATTTTTAGTCTGTTTTTCTGTTAGATGGCACCTGGCAGTAGCATGCACTATATTTTTGATCACACCTTTAAAAGACACTTACAAAAGAGAACCTCTAGAACTGCTTCCAAAAGTGGCAAGAATGTTGGGATAAGTATGTTTGAAATGATGGGGAGTATTTTGAAGGGGCCAATGGCAATGTGTCTTTCACTGCAATAAAATTTTTTAAAACTTTAAATATCCACCATATATTTCAATCACACCTTGTATTTAGCATTTTATTCTGAAGTAGAATTTGTGTTAAATGATTTTTGTAAAACTATAGTCTAATGTAAATATCTTGAGTGTGTTTAAGGCAGATGAGGCCATGCTATGATGTCTGTTAGGTTAGGTATATTTTCCGCTTATTATATTTTCAACTTAAGAAGTTTATGTATAGCCTCGCATACATGATACATATGCAGCAGGCAGCTAAGTCTCAAATCCACGGAGCAAACCAGCCAGAAATTGAAGTAAGAGTTTTTGTTGCAGTTTAAAGGAAATCAAGCTAAAAACTCAAGTAGGATTTCTGTATTTCATTACTGAGTTATAACTCTTGCAGGAAATCTAACTCTTCTTTCTTAAGGCCTTCAACTAAGTGGGTGAGGCCACCTACATTATGAATGACAATGTCCTTTACTAAAGTCAATGAATTTAAATCTTAAAATAACATCTTTTTAAAAAATACCTCCACAGCAATACCTGTACTGGTGTTTGGACAAACATGTGGACCCCATGGCCTAGCCAAGTTGACCCACAAAATTAATCATCACTCTTGGGACACAAGCCAGGTTTGACTCCAAAATCTCTGCCTTTACCACTATATTACACTGCCGTGCTGAACACAGGGTGTGCCCGGTCATATTATTACCTCCAGTGCCTAGTGTTGACCCCAGTTTAAGAGTAGGTCTTAGAAAATATTTGATGAATAAGTAAATGCAATAGTTTTTTTGGAGCTGTGAAAGGAGATGAGAAAGAAATAATGAATGGATCTGACCTCAGATGTTTAATGCACTAACAATTTTAAAAATGAAAATACAACTGTTATAAAAATAATTCTGAAAATAATGGACACAAAGTGAGACCAATAAATAGAGACTTAGTGATGACATAACAAAGATCCATGGATATTCTGATTCCAGAACTAACAAGAAAACAATAAACCTAGAAAGAAAAGCAAACAAAACTAACAAAGGGAAATCAGTAGATAATACTTGGGAATAGTCTAGTGAATAATGCTCTGTCAACCCTTCTGTGAATATCAAGTTTTGTTTCTTTACAGATTGCCTCATCCCAAAAATGCTGTTGATAAGATACAAAACTTCAGATGGCCACTTATTACTTACCATGAAACATACAACTTTCCAGCAAAATCCAAACCCATCAACCTACAAATATTGTATACTGAGGGCAGAGGTAGGGGCCTCTGGGTCCCTGGTCCACCACTCCAGGCACAAAGGAAGGGGTGTCCTGGCTGCTGTTCTACCACTCCCAGCCCAGAGGAAGGGGCTTCTGGGCTGCTGTTCCACCACTCCCAGCCCAGAGGAAGGGGCCTCCGGGCCGCCGTTCCACCAATCCCAGCCCCAAGGAAGGAGCTTCCAGGACACTGTACCACTACTTGCAACCCAGAGGAGGGGAGCTGCGTGGGAGCCAACAGCACCGCCCCCCCATCAAAATGAGAAGAGACATAAATAAGTCTCAAAACCAGACTTCCAGATCACCTACAGCAACCCCAAAGGGAAATGAGATGGAACACTCTGATACTCAACAACCTGGACTCCCCGAACTGGCAACAAAACAGGTTAATAAATGACATGATTAATAAATCTAGAGAGGACCTGAGGAGCATGATGGAATCCCAACATAGGAAACAAATGGAATCCATAAAACAGATGCAAATAGATTTCCAGGAGATGAACAACTCCATTGAAAGTCTACACAGCAGAAATCAGAAATAATTTCTCAGATAACAGCAGAGATTGTGCTCATAGTGCAAGACATGATTGATCAATCAAGAGAGAAGCTGAGGAACATGATGGAATCCCAACATAGGAAACAAATGGAATCCATAAAACAGATGGAAACAGATTTCCAGGAGATTAAAAACTCCATTGAAAGTCTATGCAGCAGAATGAGCCAATGTGAGGATAGAATTTCAGATATAGAAGATAAGATTGCAATTAGTGACCAGAAAAAGAAAAATTGGTTCAAAATTGTAAGGGACCATGAGAAATCAGTCCAGCAGCTGGTAGATGATGCAAAGAAGAATAACATAAGACTGACTGGAGTCAATGAAGAAACAGGAGAGAGTGCAGATGACATAAAAAAAAACAACAACTGTTCACAGAAGTAATGGCAGAAAACTTCCCAAGGAGGGGAAAAGAACTTGACATACAGATAAGTGAGGCATATAGGACTCCAACTAGTCTTGATCAAAAAAAATATCTATACAGAGTCACGCGGAAAACACCGAAACAGCCCGCTGCAGACAGGCAGGTCTGCGGACACGGTCCTGAGGTCACTAGTACTGTGGAAAACACTGAATCAGCCCTCTGCAGAGAGGCAAGTCTGCGGACATGGTCCCGAGGTCACCAGTTGCACTGAACAAGCACCAAATCAGCCTGCTGCAGACAGGCAGGTCTGCGGATGCAGTCCAGAGGTCGCCAGTAGCACTGAAAACACGGAATCAACCTGGGGCCCAACAACAATTCACGGGACACCCCCCCACACTCCTTTGCTCCTTTGTGCTCTTCTCTGTACAGCCATCTGGTTCCACACTACAAAGATGCAGAGGACACTGGACCACCAGACCACTCTACTGGAGCTAATCAAGTTCTCAGCATTTAAAGAATTCCTACCCAGAGGTAGGGACTTCTGAGCCTCTGTCCCACTACTCCTGGTTCAGAGGAAGGGGCTTCTGGGCCACCATCCCTACTGCAGGTCCCGGCCCCTGGCCCACCTCTCCCAGCTCAGAGGAGGTGAAATGCGAGGGCGCCAACAGCACCCCCCCTGCCCCCCCAGTTGAAATGAGAAAACACATAAATAAGTCTCAAAACCAGACTTCCAGATCACCTACAGGAACCCCAAAGGGAAATGAGCTGGAACACCCTGATACTCAACCACCTGGACACACTGAACTGGCAACAAAAGGGGATCTGGAAAAAAATGACATCAGAAATAATTTCTCAGATAACAGGAGAAATTGTGCTCCCAGTACAAGACATGATTAATGAATCTAGAGAGGAGCTGAGGAACATGATGGAATCCCAACACAGGAAACAAATGGAATCCATAAAACAGATGCAAATAGATTTCCAGGACATGAAAAACTCCATTGAAAGTCTACACAGCAGAATGAGCCAATGTGAGGACAGAATTTCAGATATAGAAGATAAGATTGCAATTAATGACCAGGAAAAGAAAAACTGCTTCAAAATTGTAAGGGAACATGAGAAATCAATCCAGCAGCTGCTAGACGAGACAAAGCAGAATAACATCAGACTGATTGGGCTCAATGGAGAAACAGGAGAGAGTGCAGATGACCTAAAAACCTCTTCACAGAAGTAATGGCAGAAAACTTCCAAGCAGGGGAAATGAACTTGACATACAGATAAGTGAGGCATATAGGACTCCAAAATAGCCTTGATCAAAAAAAATCTACACATAGTCATATAATTGTTAAGATTCCAGAAACTCAACAGAAGAACAAAGTTCTACAAGCAGTTAGAGAAAAGAAACAAATCACATACAAAGGAAAGCCCATCAGAATCCCAGCAGACTTCTCAACACAAACCATCAAGGCAAGAAGAGCTTGGAGTGACATATTCCAAGCCCTAAAAGAAAACAGCCTCCAACCCAGATTGATGTACCCTGAAAAACTATCTTTCAAAATTGATGGAGAAATAAGATACTTTCATGACAAAGAGCACCTTAGGAACTTCGTGAATACCAAACCAGCACTCCAAAAAATTTTACACAATATCCTAGGAACAGACATTGAGGACCACAACCCCAGGAAGCCAAGCAGAATGAACCTATCTGGCATGACAAGAAATTAAATGTAAAGGGAGAGAACCCAACAAAAAGAAAAAGTCATGGCAATGACAAGTCAATACGTTTCAGTTATAACCATCAATGTTAATGGTCTCAATTCACCAATCAAAAGAAACAGACTGGCAGAATGGGTCAAGAAGCAAAATCCAACAATATGCTGCATATACAAGAAACACACTTAATTTAAAAGGAAACTCATAGACTGAAAGTTAAAGGGTAGAAAACAATACTCCATGCAACAGGAAACCCCAAAAAAGCAGGAGTAGCTGTCCTCTTGGAAGATCAAGTAGATTTCAAACCAACACTGATTAAGAGAGACAAAGAAGGACACTATATCCTTGTAAAGGGAAGAATCCAAGAGGAAGAGATGACAATCATAAATATCTATGCACCAAACACTAGTGCACCCAAATATATAAAACAAATACTAATGGACATGAAAAGTCATATATGCACTAATACAATTGTAGTGGGATACCTCAACACCCCACTGTCACAAATAGATAGATCAACTAGACAAAAAACAAGCAATGAAATACTAGAACTCAATCAAACTCTTGAACAAATGAACTTAACAGATGTTTACAGAGTCTTCCACACCACAAAATCAGAATACACATTCTTCTCAGGTTTACATGGGTCATTCTCAAAATAGACCTCATACTCACACATAGAACATGTTTAAGTAAGTGCAAAGGAATTGAAGTTATCCCCTGTATATTATCAGACCATAGTGCAATGAAATTGGAGATCCATAGCGAAACAAACTCAAAAACTTTCATAAACACATGGAAATTGAACAACACACTTCTGAATAACCAATGGGTCACAGAGGAAATTAAAGAAGAAATCAGACAGTTCCTTCAATTAAATGACAATGACAATACAACATATCAGAATCTGTGGGACACAATGAAAGCAGTCTTAGGAGGGAAATCCATAGCAGTGAATATGCATATTAGGAAAACAGAATGAGCCCAATTAAACAACCTGATGCTGAACCTCAAGCTTCTAGAAAAAGAAGAGTAGGACAACCCCAAAGCTCCAAAGGGAGGAAATTATGAACATCAGAGGAGAAATCAATGCAATGGAGACTAAGAGAATGATACAAAAAAAATCAATGAAGCCAAGAGTTGGTTCTTCGAAAGAATCAACAAAATGGGTAAACCCTTAGCCAACCTTATCAGAAAAAGGAAAGAAAAGGCCCAAATCCATGCAATTAGGAATGAAAAGTGTAAAATTACAACAGACAGCAGAAATCCAGAGGATCATCAATATTTACTCCCAGAACCTATACACCAATAAGATGGACAACACAGAAGAAATGGACAGATTTCTAGACACATATGAATTACCAAACTTGAATGAAGAAGACCTAAAAATTCTAAACAACCCAATGTCAACCAACGGAATTGAAAACATAATTAAAACTTATCAACTAAGAAAAGCCAGGGCCCTGATGATTTCATTGCTGAATTCTACAAGACATTTAGAGAGGAACTACTGCCACTACTGCTTAAACTCTTCAATGGAATTGAAAGGGAAGCAATACTCCCAAATTCATTCCTGGAAGCAAGCATCACCTTGATCCCCAAAGCAGAGAAAGACCCAACTGAAAAAGAGAACTATAAGCCAATCTCACTAATGAAGAAAGATGCAAAAATCCTTAATAAGAGCCTGGCAAATAGAATGCAGAAGATCATCAAGATCATACACCCTGATCAAGTGGGACTCATCGCAGGGATGCAGGGATGGTTCAGCATACACAAATCAATCAGTGTAATACACTATATCAATAGAGCCAAGGGCAAAAACCATATGATTATCTTCATAGATGCACAAAAAGCATTTGACAAAATCCAACATGCATTTATGATAAAAACCCTACAAAAAATCAGAATAAATGGTCTCTACCTCAATCGGATAAAAGCCATCTATGCAACACCAACAGCCAGTATCATACTAAATGGTCAAAAACTGAAACCCTTCACACTAAAATCAGGAATAAGACAAGGATGTCCACTATTACCACTCTTGTTCAATATAGTTCTGGAAACATTAGCCACAGCAATTAGACAAGAGAAAGACATAAAAGGAATAAAGATAGGTAATGAAGAAGTCAAATTGTCATTATTTGCACATGACATGATACTCTATATAGAAGACCCCAAGAACTCCACCAAAAGTCTTCTAGACTTAATAACCAAATTCAGTCAAGTAGCTGGTTACAAGGTCAACACACAAAAATCAATAGCTTTCCTCTACACAAATGACAGACTCACTGAGAGAGGAATAGGGCAAATAATTCCTTTCACAATAGCATCCAAAAAAATGAAATACCTAGGAATCAACCTAATGAAAGAAATCAAAGACCTCTTCTCTGAAAACTATGGCACTCTGAAAAGAGAGATTGAAGATGATAGCAGAAAATGGACAGACATCCTCTGCTCCTGGGTAGGAAGGATTAATATAGTGAAAATGGCCATACTTCCAAAACTCCTAAATAGATTGAATGCAATTCCAATTGAGATCCCAGCAGCATACTTCATGGACCTCAAGA